>NC_135504.1:57389353-57614353 GCF_052857255.1 Amblyomma americanum
CACTCCAGGTGTAACCAGAGCTAAGCCACCGCCTATTTTTTTTCATTTTTTGACAAGTACCTGAAGGTGAGGTTAAAAATGAAATTGACTTCATAATATGTGCTCACCCTGGTATCGTGCAGAATGTGGAGGTCCTCAGAAAGGTGCGTTGTAGCGACCAGCTTAGACTCGAATTAGCTTAGACTTGAAGAGGGAATGGAAGAAGCTAGTGAAGAGGAAGTCCATTAACGAGCTAGCGGTAAGAGGGAAAATATAGGAATTCAGGATATCCCTGCTGAACGGATAATCAGCTTTAACTGAGGAAGACGATCTTATTGTTGATACAATGAACGATAAACTGACAGCAATCATTACAGAGTGCACAGTAGAAGTATGTGGTGGGATGGTTCAACAGGATACCAGCAAGCTATCTCAGGAGATGAAAGATCTGATTAAGAAATGTCAATGCATGAGGGCGTCTAACCCTACAGACAGAATAGGACTAGCAGAGCTATCGAAGTTAATAAATAAGCGCAAGGTAGCCGACATAAGGAAGTTTAATATGGAAAGAATCGAGCATGCTCTAAATAACAGAGGTAGCCTAAAAGCTGTTAAGAGGAAATAAGGCCTAGGTAAAAACCAGATGTATGCGTTAAGAGAAAAGGAGGGCAATGTCATTAGCAATATGGATAAGATAGTGAAAGCAGCCGATGAGTTCTACACAAATATATACAGTAGCCAATGTAATCAGAAAGTTAATGATAGAGACTAGCGCACAGCAGTGGGACGCCCAGCCAGTAATGAAAGGAAATAAAGAAAGCCTTAGGAGCAGTGCAAAGGGGAAAGTGAAAAGGGGAAAAGCAGCTGGTGAGGACCAGGTAACAGCAGATCTGCTGAAAGACTGAGTGGAGATTCTGCTATAAAATCTAGCCACCTTGTATACGCAATGCCTTATGACCTCTACCATACCAGAAGCTTGGAAGAACGTAAACATTATCTTAATCCATAAGAAAGGAGATACCAAGGACTTGAAGAATTACAGACCGATCAGCTTACTGTCCGTTGCCTACAAGGTATTTACTAAGGTAATCGCTGATGGAGTCAGGGCAACCTTAGACTTCAATCAACCAAATGATCAGGCAGGCTTTCGTAAAGGATATTCCACAATAGATCATATTCACACTATCATTCAGATGATAGAGAAATGCGCAGAATATAACCAATCCCTGTATAATATAGCCTTCATTGATTATGAGAAAGCATTCGACTCAGTGGAAACCTCAGCAGTCATACAGGCATTGCAGAATCAGGGTGTAGATGAGCCGTATGTCAAAATACTGGAAGATATATATAAGAACTGTACAGCTACCATAGTCCATAAAATTCCAATAAGTAAGAGCATCAGGCAAGGAGACGCGATCTCGATGATGGTATTCACCGCATGTTTACAGGAGGTATTCCGAGGCCTGAATTGGGCGCAGTTGGGGATAAGAGTTAATGGAGAATACCTAAATAATGTGCGATTCGCTGATGACATTGCCTTGTTGAGTCACTCAGGAGATGAACTGCAAATCATGATCAATGAGTTAGATAGAGCAGCACGGTGGCTCTAAAAATTAACATGCAGAAATCCAAAGTATTGCTCAACAGTAGCGAGGGAACAGCAGTTGACATTTGGCAACGAGGTGCTGGAAGTGGTAAAGGAATACTTAGGGCAGGTAGTGGCAGCTGATCCGGATCATGAGGGAAATAACTAGGATAAGAATGGGGTGGAGCGTATATGGCAGGTTCTTTCAGATCATGAATACCAGGGTACCAATATCCCTCAAGAGAAAAGTGTACAACAGCTGTATATTACTGGTACTCACCTACGGGGCAGAAACGTGGAGGCTAACGAAAAGTGTTCAGCTTAAGTCAACAACAGCACAGCGAGCCATGGAAAGGAAAATGTTAGGTGTTATGTTAAGAGACCGGAAGCGGGAAGAGATGGTCAGGGAACGCATGTTAATGACATCCTAGTCGAAATCAAGAGGAAGAAATGGGCTTGGGCAGGGCATGTAACGTGAAGGCAAGATAACCGCTGGTCCTTAAGGGCAACGGAGTGGACGCCAAGATAAGGCAAGTGCAGGAGGGGGCGGCAGAAGGTGAGGTGGGCGGATGAGATTAGGAAGTTTGAAGGCATAGGGTGGGTGCAGCTGACAAAGGACGTGGTAATTGGAAAGACATGGGAGAGGCCTTTGCCCTGCAGTGGGTGTAGTCAGGCTGATGTTTATGATGATGATGACCTGAAACAATTTAACCCATGCAATAAACTCTGCTTGTTAAGCAAATATGTGAAGCTCCTGTCACCCCATTTTCTTTTTATTTATCTGACGGGCAGTGCCATAGAGACGTAGATATACCAAAAATATAAACCACATTCCCACTCCAGGCCATTATACTGTAAATATCTAGGTGCCATTCCTGCACCTTGTCACATGTAATTGAAGTGCATTGATGACTGTTAAGCTTTTCCTACTGTGCTCGAAATGGGGACGCGTGCTCTTGATAGATCCGATCTCATCATCAGCCAGATTACGTCCACGGGAGAACAAAGGCTTTTCCTAATGCTTTTCATCCCAGTTTCCTTGCTTTCTTCGAGTTTGCTTTATTACCACCTATGACCATTGACCATTGCTTGTTTCCTGCATTACAAGTTCTGCCCAAGTCCATCTTTCCTGTTGTGTTAGGTCTGAAATTGCTATGGTGACTCGGTGGTTATGGTGCTGGGCTGCTGACGTGAATGAAGTGGGTTCGATCCTAGCAGCGGCGGTCGCATTTTGATCGAGGCAAAATGCTAGAGGCCGCTGTACTGTGCGATGTGAGTGCACGTTAAAGAACCCTGGGTGGTAGAAATTTTTGGAGCTCTCCACTATGGTGTCCCTCAGCCCGAGTCGCTTTGGGACGTTAAACCCCATGAACCAAACCTTGGTCTTAAACTGTGCTCGCAGTGCTTATTGCTACTTTTATGTAATGGAATGGTGCAGGTGCTAATAGGACCACAGCTATGGATGCCTGCTGCAAAGTGGATATACGTATTGAAGAACACCAGCGACGCAAAGTGTTGCCTTGAGGTGGCACGGCATTTGTGGACATTAAGTGAGGCTGCTGAGCACAGCCTTACTGGGCAACAGTGCCGCTCCATCGCCACTGCAGCCAGAAAGCTACCTGCCACACCAGAGAAGGTGGAAGTGATGAAGAGTAATAGAGGCTACTCCCTACTTTTCTATTCACTTACAGATTGGACTAACTTTTCAACTAGTAGTTGCGGGATGCTGCACCATTGTCTTAAACCTGCTACATGCTGCTACAAATTTGTGGTTCTTGATGAAATTGTTGTTAGGCTGCGCCAAAGTGCTTTTCCAGCAATTAAGAGCTGTGAAGAATGCGAAGAGGCATAGACTACCACTTGTATAGAGAGACATGGCCCTGGTTCTTTTTTACCCACATGCGATGAGAAAAGTGACCGGCAGAATCCAGCGCTGGCCCGTTTTGCTTTTAGCGTTTTACTGCCTTCTGTTTATATGTACTATCGGGGACAAAAGTGGTATACTCCATGCAGTGGGAGCCGGAGCAATGAAAAACTGCATCGTAACGCCATCTACAGGCAGCATCTGGGATCCAGACAGCCAGCAGGAGCCCTTTATTATCTGCAGGCATGTTGTTTGATTCGTTTCAATGTTTCGTGCTTCAGCTCGCCAAAATGCCGAGCGGCGCCACAGCAGTAGCAATCTGATGGCCCTCTTGATTTTGTGTCTTTATTGCTACTGCTGCGGCGCAGCTCAGCATTTTGGTGAGCTGAAGCACGAAACATTGAAACGAGTCAAGCGACATGCCTGCAGATAATAAAGGACTCCCACTGGCTGTCTGGATCCCAGATGCCGCCTGTAGATGGCGCTACGCTGAAGGTTTCCATTGCTCCGGCTCCCACTGCGTGGAGTATACCACTTTTGTCCCCGATAGTACTTGGTGTGCTGCACATCTGCTTCTGGCCTTGCCAGCACTGTCTCAAGTGAAAATGGCGAATTCACATGCAAAGAAAGAATTGCTTTGAGCAGGCTCTAGCAGTGCTAAAGTTGGATCCTGCTAGATTTCTCAAGCTTCTGTGCAGCGTCATTGTGTGCATGTTCAATGTGGACCATATGAAATGTTCAGGACACGCTCCAGCTGATTGCTTGACCCCACAGACCTAATTTATGCACGGTGTAACAATGCCGTCAGCATCCGAGCTTCTGGTTTGTTTTTACTGTTGGTTCATATAAATAGGATTCTAAATTAAGCTACTTCTAATGATGGCAGGGTGGCATTCTCCTTGGGTCAGCGTATGATGACCAGATCCCCGTGATCTCACATGCACATGTGCATGCTTGATCGCTAGTTTGTCTTCTGCCATGCGAGCTTGAATTAATGTTATGGTGTGAGCAAGCTCAAGCAGTTTCTTTGTCTCAGGCACTTGAGGAATCGTAGAAGTATGTTACAAGCACACGGCAATGCCGGATTCCTCAGCGGAGAATCGTGGTGTTCCTAGCGACATGATGACCAACAGGCGCAACCGAACGCTTTATCACGAGAGTTGTGGCCATGGTGTGCTACAAACATGGCGGCAAGGAACCTATGCTGTGCCTTGATATGGGGAGAGTGCAGACAAACTCCTTGTGCATCATCGTCTTCTTAAAGGACCATGGACGCCTAATTTCAGTTGCATGCGTATTCGTTGAAATGATTTTTACACACTACAGTACTTCGTTCGCATAATATTCACTTACGACTGCTAAATAATTTACAATTGATTTTTCTTGATGCTGTTGCATTTTCATCATCTAAACAATGACTGTGACACGTCCAGTGTTTAGCTCATGTGAGGCAAAAAAGAACTGCAACATAATTGCTGTTGCATAATTTTAAATAAGTGCAACACAGGCCAATCTGCTTGAAGAACTGGAATCACAACAAAACTTATCAGCAGTTATATTGTAGTTTTTCTTTCCTCACGCGAACCAAACACTCCCAATGCATTACAGCCATTATATGGCTCATAAAACTATAAGTTCATCAAGAGGAAATAAAATTATAAATTATTTAGTGGTCCTAGAAAAATTGCACATGGTGAACTCTGTATTATGTCTAATGCATCATTTGACATAAGAAAACAAACTAAAATTTAGTATCTGGTCACCTCAAGTGTGGTTCAATCTCTGGTTCAATGAAGTAGACCGCTCTCATCCTGAACTACCCTATAACCTGTGGCCTGTTTATTCATCCTTGCTTTCTTTCCCATACCGACCCTTCAATAGGCATGCACCCGAAAACATAGCGATTAATGAGTGCAGTCGTGCACGAATTTTTAAATCTGTCTTTTACGTCTTAAAAGAAAACCATGCGGGCTAAATTGATATTGTAGAGGCTGAAGTGAAGACATTTCCTGCAACTTGCGCACAAAAAATTTGTGCTTTAACTGTACCGAATTTTGTGCATTTTTTAACACTGTTAATTTGGGCAAATTTAAAAAGTGCATGCGGATGTGGGCAATACGACGGCTACGCTGCACTGTTAAAATCTGTGCAGCATGTCATTTTTGTAAAACCATGCTGCAATGCTACAAGTTGATTGAAATGTACTGTATTAAACTTTGGTGCTTCTTGTACAAAGCATGATGTAGATGCTCCAAATTGAATCTTCCCCCGCTAAAAACCCAGCTCCAAAATCCTTTTGGCCATTCCCTCCACTGCATTGAGTAAAACGGATATTTTTTTAATTTTTCAGATTGCCTGGCTTATTTCGTCGATCAACATCCTGTGCCGGAACTGCCGAAGGACCACCTAGTGGCTGCTGTGCGGAAGCACCTGCGCAGCTTCTTTACGGAGGCAGCCCGCCAAGGCAAGAGGGTGCAGGGTGCTGCAGCACCTCGTGACACCCAAACCAATGAATTGCAGCAACACCCAAACCAGTGAACTGACGCTGGCCGCCAGGCAAAGAGGGTGTAACTGAATAAACACTCAGCTACCGTTCAACCTGACACTTTATGCACTTAATGCAAACATGGCGTAATGATGCCTGTTTGCCTCGATACATTCATACTGCATGTACTATACACACGTAATTCTGCTGTGGGCTGCCAGTCATACTTTCAGCTTATTATTCCAGAGAATCGTAGTCAAGTCCAAATTGCATTATCTTGTATATAACCTGCGCATTACTTATGCACTACCAAGAAAAAATTCACTATACTGGGCATACTCGCTTCAAGCCCAACAACCCTGCATACCCACTGCCTACCCGATATGCCCATTACCCGACATGCGCACTACCCATCATGCCTGCTACCCGACATGCCCACTACCCGACATGCCCAATACCCGACATGCCCACTACCCGGCATGCCCAATAGCCGACATGCCCACTACCCGGCATGCCCAATACCCGACATGCCCACTACCCGGCATGCCCAAAACCCAACACGCCCACTACCCGACATGCCCAATACCCAACACGCCCACTACCCGACATGCCCGCCATGCCCAGTGCCCAACGTGCTCATCACCATAATCCACTATAATGCTCGATGGTGGGTTCCAGTATGCCCGGTATATATTTTTCCGATAGGGGTCTTACGGACTTTTACACTGACGGTTCAAAAACGAATGTTTACGTAGGAAGCGCAGTGGTGCGAGGAAATTCGGAGACAGCAATGCGACTTCCACAGTGCGCATCCATCTTCAGCGCAGAATGTTACGCAGTATGTGTGGCAACAAAAAAAATACTAAACGAGAACCTCAAAAACACTATTATTTACACAGACTCTTTAAGTGTACTTACAGCCCTCCACTCTAGAAACGCAACCACTCCCATACTTGGGGACATCATACACAACATAGTAACAGCAACAGCTCGAGGACAAAACATTAAACTCTGTTGGGTCCCGAGCCACGTCGGAATAAAAGGAAATGAGAGAGCAGATTTGTGTGCCGCTGCATTTGTGTGACTGCATGAAATTAGTTCAACAGAAATTAAGACAAAAATGGCAGTCGCGTTGGAACAGCGAAGTGAATAATAAACTGCACTTTCTAAAACCAGTTTTGGGTGAATTTAAGTCATGTGTGCACCAGGAACGTTTTAAAGAAGTGGTTTTATGCCGTCTGCGAATAGGCCACACGCACCTCACGCACAACTTCCTGCTAACAATACAAGATAAACCTAGTTGCGAGGAATGCGGAGAAGAACTTACTGTTAACCACATTTTATTCTCATGTGTGAAACTAGAAAAACTAAGAAAAAAGTACTTCACTCAATTTTATCATGAATACATTCCTTTCCACCCAACATTGCTCTTAGCTGATAATGCCATTGTTAACATACCCTCCGTTTTTAGCTTTTTAAAAGCAGCGGGCGTCCTCGAAAAACTAATTTTTTAACCACTGGTTCTCTTTATTACATGATGCACCTCAGCCACTTTCTCATTCCTGAGAAGTAGGCTGAGGCTTTTTATTTGATTGGTTGGGAGCCTCAGGATCCTTGCCTAGCCAAGGATAGCCGCTAAGGCTGCCTGACCTTCTTTAAGGCTTTTACCATTAGCGATTTCCAAATTTCTTCTCTTCTTTTACTAGGCAGCACAAAGTTTTAGGTCATCTACGCCATCGGCATTTTTTGATATTCGTAAACATTCTACAGAAAGCCAATTCTACACCTTGAGTTTGGCGCATGATGGCCTTAGCTGCCTATGTGCCATAAAACACAACACACAACTTACTAATGAGTGCGCCTTTTGCGCCGCGACTCATTTGGGAGAGGCTCGGTAGATGTCCTCTTCCTACTAGATGTCGTCCCATATTCTAATTATTCACCAGTGAGGTTGTTTTTACAAACGCTTTCAAAGAATCCAGGTTTAGGATTTTCAAGTGGTCATGGACACCGAAATGCTGCGAAGCAGTCTTAAATTTCTCACACCATTCTTTAACCGCCTCGGAAGGCTCAGAATGTGGACATGCCCTCTGAATATTCATTTCGCCAAATAATTGGCGCTCTTTGTTCGTCGAGCGGTGCCGGGGGGATGGGGAACGTAATACAGACTCTTCACTTTCATCGGTCGAATTGTCTGATATTGAGTGTACAGCCAAATCGACCGAAGCATCAGGCTTGTCAATGGAAAATCCTTGCCCGCACGGCAATGAAGGAAATGAGAGCGGGCTCAGAATACATTCCTGACTACATTCGAGTTGCAAATCATCATTCTCTTCCACATCCTTATCCGACCCTTGCTGTTCCTGACTATGCCTTTCTGTCACATGGGATAGTACCGCCACATCTCCATCATTCGCATCATCATCTGTGTCAGAAATATGTGATGGTTGCAGCATTTCCTTCTCATTGGCCAATGTTTGCCAAAGTGTTTTCAGTACATTATATGGCAATGCACTGTTGGACACATACCCGCACGGGGCATGTTCGACATAAATTGTGCAAATTTCCTTATTCAAAGTGTCATTTTCCACTACACTTTCAAGTTCTGCAAAGATGACTGCGGGCTCTCTAGTCAAAATGGATATCACACGCACAGCCACGCGAGTTAACGGCTCTCTCAAAATGCTGATACCGGGACTGATGGCGCCGGCGCCATCACATGTCTCTACCAGCAACACAAGCTCTTCCACATTGTCAAACTTTAACAAAAAGTTCATGTGCTGGTCCGCATTTTGGAATGTTGCGGACCTAAAGTCTAGTATAACTTTTTTAGCGGCAAATGAGGCGGTCTGTTTTGCAACGGATGCGGTGCTATAATACTGATAATCGTCATTGTAGATGACGCATGGCGCTTTACGCAATGACACTTGCTCAGTTACCGTAGGTCCACACACAACATATCTTGGGGTAATAAAAACCTTTGGCCCAGATTCGCATGACGTTTCATTTAATCCTTGCATGACATCCCTCGTTGCACCAGAAAGATTTGTTGTAATGGCACAGTTTAAAGTGTCATCGGTTGCCACTTCATTCAATGAAATGTGCAATTCCCTGACATGACTATGTCATAATGCCCACTAAACTTTTCTTCACGTGATACCCCGTGGGTTGTACCGTCGATATGTCCAAAGACCGAAGTGCATGCGAACTATCTTGAATGTCAGCTTTTAACTGTTTTACAAAAGCTGTTAAGTCTTCATTTTGCCATACCACATAGTGTGCACATGGGCAATGTTGCAATTCCACGTTTGCTGTACCCTTTAGAAGGCCTGCAAATGACGTGGCGCGACCTGCCAAAATGTTTGTTGTAAACTTAATACTTGCATTGTTCACCCCATTCAGCACCAAAGCATCAATATCACTGTCATCCTTGTTTGAACAGTAATGCAAATTGACGTCTTTTGTGTATCGATACACATTGTCTTTTAAATTTACATATTTGACATTGGTGCCCGATGCAAGGTTGCATTCGTTTATGCTCGTGATTGATGCCTCGCATCTTGTCATTTGCAGTCTCTTTAAAGATGGTAGTGGTGTGTCAAATTGCACTTTGTTCACTTCATAGGTAATCTCACATTTATCAATGAGACAAATTTCTGTAATACATGTATGCACTTTTAGAAGTGCGTTCACCAAAGCATAATAGTTACTTGGCTCGTCATTATACAGCTTCAGAACAATGCCACAATCCACGCCAGATCCGTCTTGTTCTTTAGAAAGTTGGCCTGATACCTTTGGGTCCATCGTCGATGTGGAGACTGGCAATTGATGATGTCCGGTAACCTCCTCGACGGACGGCGTCACCACGGGTTCAATGTCCAGCGCCAGGAAGAGATTCAACTTTTCGTTGATTTCCACCAAACGATGTTTCAAACGACACGTCCCAGAGACGCCTCCGCAGCCGATGGTTAAACGTTGGGTTCCATGGAGAAACCCATCTATTGCCACAGAGGCCTCCTGGATCCGTCTGGCGTATGCATCCAACATTGATGCACCTCTAATGTAAATGTTTGTCTTAATTTCTAAAGCACAATAACAATATTATTCAACTCATGCCCTATGGAACAATGGAATAATGCCTTGGGAAATTCCAATACGAAATTGGTCTTGTGTTGATTCCCCAAATAGTTCTTGGGGTGATCCGTTTTGGGACGACCCCTGGCCCTTTTTTGCGGGGTAAATGATTCTCCTGCACACATAGAAAACATTACAAACTTTATGTTGACGTTTAAAACACGTTGGAGCACTTATAAGCATAAAAGGAAGGAAAATGTTTCAAACACATTTTTAGCCTCGCTGAGGAGTCGCAGAGACGCAGTGATCCGAAGCATGCGTGGTCTGGCAGAGCTGTCGAGCGTGGTTTAGCAGAGCTGTCGAGCGTGGTCTAGCAGAGCCGTCGAGCGGTGTTATCTACTGCGCAATCGAGCCGATTGTGACTGGCTGCCGACCGCCGGCTGCCACTCTTATAGGCCTCAATGGGGTCTTATCTCGATAGACCGCTCCATGCGCATGTCGCCGCGACATATGGATTACGCTCCCCAGTTGATACAGCACGAGAACACACACGTACGCAAACTGTGATTGAACAATTTACCTTTATTATTAATTTATACTACACTCGTAATACTTCCGTGCATTTCTTCTGATACAATGTCGCCCTTGGTCGTTTTGGCTGCTTTTTTCGGCGTTTTAAATGTGCACCGGTTTAGAATGTTCCTCTCCGTTGTCGTCAATAAAATCAGAAACGTCGCGAACGTCACTCTCATTACCATATGACAGGCATGATTCACAGTCAATATCATCCGTGTTAATTTCGGCATCCGAATCACTGTCATCGGTCTCATCTTCATTTAAATCTATCAGTTGCTTCAAATGGTCTTTGGAAATCACGTTAGCGTGAATCCATGTCGTAAACTTCAAAATCGTTTGCAGATGCGCATTAGTAGTTGCATTATTTAACACGTGCGTGTACATGGTATTCCCAGTGTACCCGCGGATGATATTCTTGATAAATGTATTGTAATCAGCAAATACGTTTTCTTCGGTGCCATCTTCCAGAATTCCAATTGACGGTAGTATGTGTTGTGATATGAGATCGGAGAGGCTCGACAATGCCTCTACGAATTTTAAAGTGGCAAACTAATCCTACGGACATACGGACGGACTCTATACTCTGAAGTGCAGTGTGTGTGAGATGGAACTGCTACTAACGAAACCATGTTCGTATCCTCCGTCTTTGTGCTTCGCGAGAACACTGCAATACAGAAAGACACTATCGTGTGCAATGGCCACGTGCTCAAGCAACAGTGGCATTTTTGCCGTGTTGGGGAAATGCATCGGAGAGCCAGTCATGGATTCGACGAACGTCGAAAATGGAGAATTTATGATCAACATAGAAGACTGGCCGCAATACCCTCAGTACAACAAGCGACACGTGACAGCAACTGTGGATTGTTTAAAGGCATTGATCGAGAACCACGGCTGCTATCAACACGTAAGCATTTCTTTTTCCGTCGAAATGCTTCGTATCCTTATGCTACAGTTTTACTTATGAATACTTGTTATTGTCGCAGGTTCGCATAGTTTACAACCATGCGACGTCGAGGACTAACAAGTACAAACGACTACACCACCTTTCCATGGATACCTGCGAAGAGAGGGGCCATCGCGAATCCTGGATCAGCAGAATCTGTTAGTGATGCATGCGTTTGGGAGTCACAGATCGTATGAACTGGTCAATCTAGTATGTACAGAGAATGACGCCTTTCACCAGCTTACCAACACATTGAGCTGTATCAGGTTCATGACAAACGTTCTTAAATTGAACATTGTTTTGAACACGAGAAATGTGGACGAAATCATGTGTGTAAAACGGTTACTTGCCCAGGCCGCATCGTTTGACATCAAGCTCTCTAGCATGGATTCTAATATCATCATTGAAACTCTGCCGCTAGGGCACACGAAAGGCAGATTTATCCCCCGCGTTATAGACGAGTTTGCAAAACAAACTTTTACTTTCACACAAGGTGAAGATGTTTCTCAAAGCTCCGACATGGGTACTCTAATGGACATCCCCACTAGCATTAGTGAATGCATAAATGAAAATAAACTGCCCTTAACCAGCGGTCCTCAGACAGACATCACGACAGCTGTCATACTGTGCTGCATGCAATTGAAGTGCAGCTCGGATGAGTTTGTTCGCATTCTTTTGTTTGGAAACAAATACCGCCGTGTGTGGGTCAAATTGCATACTTTGAAATTGGTTGATTTTGGATCCGCTCACAACAAACACGGTGTTGGAGACATTTATGCATTGCTCGCAACTCATCGAAAAGATGTCATGCCTCGCTTGGAAAGTGTTGACTTGTGTACATCAATCACTCCCCTCAACCTCACACGGTCGTCAACAGTGCTAAATGTTGTCGAAGAAAACCGTATTGGAAAAAAGAAAAGGCCTAGAATTTTTTACAGCGGAGTCGAAGATGCAATGGACCCCAACATTGATTTATATGCCTTTGAAAATGAACCGATAAATGTCCCTCGACTCGACTTTGTAAAGTTTTTCACATGGGTGCAGGCCATGTGTCTGTGGATTTACCAAGACAGCAATGACAGATTACCAACCCCGCCAAATGGGTTAAGACTGAGTCGTCTCGTAATGTACGAATGTGACAAGGCTGTGGTGCCGGACTTTTATCTTTTGCTACCAGTATTCAATACCGAAATTTATCTGGAGTTTGGTGTGCGTTTTAGAACCAGGACGGGCATTTATCCCAGGATATTCTGGAAAATTGGCCTCATATTCAGATATGCCACCTCGTACCCGGATGTTGTCAAGAGAATAGACTTTAACATATCTCTGGACCGCATCACGGCACCATTCATTATTCCGACTTTGCTCGTAGATTCACTGTGCAACGTGTTTGTCTATTTCAATGAAATCATTATAGGTGACAATGTTACTACCGTTGTCAAAAATGTGAACAGGATATACAGGGTCTGCTCCGAAATCCCAAATATACAATATTTGAGCTTTCCAAAATACATTCCACAGGCGGACGAGACGGATCCCATATGCACAATATTAAACGGACGTATTTGAGCTTTCCAAAATACATTCCACAGGCGCACGAGACGGATCCCATATGCACAATATTAAACGGACGTATGCATTGTTGCATGACCTTGTCCACCCGATGTGGTATAACTGACGCCAGAATCAGTGCCATTATGAGTAACAAGTACATCGATCTCCACGGAGACACTTGTGTATTGTGTAAACTTCACATGAGTCAATGCAAAAATGAGTGTGATCTCTGGATCAGGTATGAAATGAAACATGCCATGTGCAATGTGGCATACGCGCTACATTCTCCTTCTCCGGTAGTGTACGATGACATCCACGCTATGATGCTAATGAGAACTCACAAGTTTGTCGACATTATGCGTGCAGTGCTCGGTTGGGTTTCGCGAGCGGAATGTAAATATATGCTGTCGCGAAAACTCAGACGGCTTTAACCCGAGGCAATGCCATGTGCATAATTATTGCAAGAAAGTTACCACTTGTGTGTATATTTTGCTATGTATATAGTGTGAATAAAAGAATTTGCTGCGAAACTGCCTCCTCATTACCACATGGAAGTTTGTACTCGTAGAAACGTTTATTCAATCAATAAAAATCAACAAATCTTTTAAACATGTTCTGACGATGTTCATTGCAAAACAATGGCATCAACATGGTATTAATCGCGATGATGCGAGATTGAAATCGTTGGCGATCCCTGGCAAACTGCTCCCATGGTCCTTTACGGTCAATGTCGTCCGCGATATATACTTGAGGCTCTTGTAAGGAGAACGTAACCTGTAAGAGATAATACATAAGATGACAGCACACAAAAGAATGTAAAAGCTAACCTTTGGTGATGTGCATCGTGGCTTCTGAAGATCTTTTCGGTAGGCCCAGTTCCACTTTTCATTGACCGCTCGTATGAATGGCGATGCTTGTGAAAACACATCCAAGACCAATGTTGCGAAATCGTCGGCCATGGCGTTAATCCCAATATCCTCTCCTCCTCCGTCACTGGATTCGTCCCAATCACTGTCGCTGATGTCTTCGTTTCCACGCAAAATAAAGGCGATGTTAGGATTGATATGCGTTTGATGCTGGGCTATATACGTAAACACTTCAATCGTTTTCTCGATGACCGTAGTATTTACGGCAGTTATGTGTATTTTTTGTTCACTGCGCGCCATATCTCATGTATCCAGATTATGACTACACAATAGGACCAAATACATAACATATACTTTCGACATTACTTTGTTTGTGATAGCTTTTTAATAAGGAAAGAGATGGTTTAATTAATATTTGGAATTTTAGACATTGCTGGTTGTTGCAATACTATGCCGAGCAGCCCCTCTTCTCGTGTAGCGGCGCTTATGTAGCCATCGGTGGTATTGGCATTGGTATTATTTTTAATGCATATCGCGTTTAATTCCTTTATGACCTCGTGTTCATTTAACGTGCAGACGGACCCCCACTGGCCCGATGTCTTAAAGGTGCGCAATTTGCTACATATTTCGGTCGGTACGACTAATTTGGAGGGATCTACCACGACAAAATCGCCAAACTCTTCCAGTGTTGGGTGTTGAAACATTAGCTTGCTTATGAGATCTTCGCAGTCCATCCATGCGATGCGTGCCATTTCGACATGCTGTTCAAAATGCGGAGATTCGTCCGTCTTACAAGCTGCAAACTTTAATGAAATGAGCTTTGGATTTTCGCAACATGCAAATAACACGCTGCGCATACATCCTTTCAAATTGGGATCCTTTGCAAAAGACTCGTTGAAAGTCGACCACCCAGAAAACGAACGGGCGCTAAGCATTATTCGAGACACAACGTCAATTTCAGCCGTTAAAGATTTCAGCGCGTCGCCACAATTAAGCTCTACGTCGTAATCGGGCGTTATATACGGAGCAACAACATCGCATATTTTATGCGGCTCGGGGTGAACGAACGGATATACTAGCAATCCGGTTTTTGCACTCGATGCCATGTAATTAAACACGGTCGTGTTCACAGTGGTCCCGTCGTGCATACTAATGTATAATTGAACCGACTGGGGACAAAAATGGACTACCAATTTATTCGCGTTTTCTAAAATATCAATACGTTTCCAGTTGTTACAATCCAATAACCAAGATCGCATGTTGGGATATACATCTACTCTATCGGGTTTATATCTGCAGCTGTCTAAATCGATCAGCGCGTTTTGATTCATGTACGATATATTATGAATGTCGTTAAAACAAAGCTTTAGGTCGTGTCTGGGAGGGGGCGTGGTTCCCATTTCCAATTTAACAAAAATCGGCGCATATTCGGTTATGTTGATTAAATCTGTAAATCCAACTGGGGTATTCAATTTAACTGTTGATAGGGACCTGAGACGTCTCAGCGTTCTGTGTATTATATCACACTCGACCGGTTTTGAAAAATGACTCGCGTAAATATCCAAATGTTCGATTGCCGTCGCCGCTTGGACCAAACTGTCGTCGAATCCGCACACGTGAAACGGTAGGTTTGTGGACGTGTCGGTGTAATACGTTAATTTTTTCAGCGTTCGGCGATGTACAAACAATGCGTTTGTTACATGTCTGCACATGCACCGATATCCCACCCGCGGGATTGCAATGTACAAAGACTCCAACCCCGCACCTTCTAGGGCAGTGACGGGGAATTCGTTGGTTATGTACTTGTCATTTAGGCAATATTGGGAAAGCTCCGTGTATTTTATGCACCCCACGTGCGAATTGAGCATCGAAGCGTACCAATGATACAAGTGTTCGTTCTGTGCGTAGTCTATTATCTCATATATCATGAGAGATTTGGCGTATCTGATCACGTTGATTAGCCAGTTGTTATACATGTTTAACAATCCGAACCTGTGACTGTTGGGATTTTCAACCCTATTGAAAAATCTCATATATATGTGTCTCATATATACGCAATTATTGGATATGTGTCCACATATGAGCTTTACGTGCTCGTATGTCATGCGTGTTCGTATGTTACTGGGTCCCTCGTATGCCAAAACACCAATATACGGGACTCATATATACGGATTTGTTGGATATTTGTCATATGTGTCACATATCCCATACGTGTCACATATCCCATACGTGTCCCTCGTACATACGTGGGCCTCCTATTCCACGTTTAACATACGAGGGACTGGTCGTGGGGTTACGATGGCTTTGGAGCTCATGCACTGGAAAGCAATTAAAGAGGAATGTCCAGCTAACAGCTCTGAACGTGCAGGCTACATCAATGAACTTGCAACCCTTAGCAGAGCAAATGCTGCATCTCAGAAATAAATGGATGCTTGCATAAGCCTGGTTGCAGGGAATGAAATACGACTCTTTTCTTTCACTGCCTTTATTTTTATATTGCAGGGACAGGTAAAGACTACTTAATGTCTCTCAACATGTCTGCCAGGAAACGATTCATCTTCCCCCGCCGCGCTTTTTGATCCTCTGCAGTTGGATTGGCAATAATATAAGCATCAAATGCATCTGAAAGAGTAATATATTCACGACATAATTGGAAGACACACAGGTGCTGAAGAATAATGGGATTCAAATTATGTACATTTACATAAAATGAACACTCAGGAAATTTAAACATAATGAGACTTACTGCTCACTGCTGCCAGCTTTTCTGGGGTCAGCCCAGGTTTCTGTATGGCACCAGCTTTCAGAAATCGCCGGCATGCAGCGCCGGTGACACTCCTTCCCCGAAGATTTGAGACTCCCCACAAAAGTGTTGCAGTGTCCTTGCAAAACAGGGAGTCCCGACCTCGGGAAAGGAGCCAGCGCCACCGCTCCGCACTCACATACATCCCATTCCCGAGATGCACCTGATGTAAATGAAGTAAAACAGCATGTTTTTATACTGTACGGTAACAAACTGAGAAGAGACATTATTTGCTACATTACAACTGCTAAAATCCCATTCTTAAGGGTTGCTATATGCAATATTACGAAAATATCAATTCTCCTTGCATATCCTAGTAATGACAAAACATAACACTCGGCCCTCTACTTTAGAGTTAGCAGCACATTGGGCCTCCTATAGTCACCTCTGTCCATAATTATATAAACCTACGTTAGACAACACAGGTCGGCTTCTCTTTGGATTCCTACAGGCTCCACTGCATGTTGGCAACACTACTGTTGCCAGGCATTCAGAGGCACAGAACAGATAAAAGTTGAGGTACATTTAAAATGTAGCAACTAAAACGTAGCATCAGAGGCTGCACTATTAGAACATGAAACTTGGAGGTTGTGTTGATGGTTGCTATAAGCCATTGTTAAACAAAGCTACTCTGGTTTGGTTTATGGCGGTTTAACATCCCAAAGTAACTCAGGCTATGAGGGACGCTGTAGTGAAGGGCATCGGAAATTTCGACCACCTGGGGTTTTTTAACACGCACTGACATTGCACAATACAGAAACCTCTTGAATTACGCCTCCATCAAAATTCTACCGCCGCAGCTGAAATCAAACCTGCGTCTTTCGCGTCAGCAGCCGAGCGCCATATCCACTGATCCACCGCGGCGGCTTCAAAGCTACTCTGAGCTGTCACTGCTGTGCAGGCAAAATTTTTTTTTTCTGCTCCTTATACCATGCATTCAGAAGGAAAATGTCACGCTTTTAAGAAGAGGTGTGCACTGCTGTTCAGGCCCACACTTGCCAGTTTCTAGATTGCTTGTCTGCAACTACCAATTGGTATTAATGGAAGCTAAAAGCATTTCAAACTTTCAAAAACAGTTCTAAACATGAGAAGCCACAGTACCTGGCCATTGACTTCCACAAGAGCACCCGGATGATCCTGCAGTGGAGCAGGAGCCATGCTAGGTCAAGCCTGCAAAGTGAGAAAACCTCATTTGCCACAAAATAGTAATCTACATGGCACATAAAAGGGCAACCGCGGAGGATTTTTAACTTTGAGTTTACTATTGCATTACACTACTTCTTCAGAATAAAGAGAAATTGATTAATGAAAGGTCAACAAGTAAAAAACTGAAAACCAAAACTGTAATTTGACCAATAGATCAAAATAAGGTATTTTTAAAGGTTATGTCATAGAACCTCTTAATGTGGTTTGATTGGCAAAAGTTTGCCTGCAGTTACCAAGAATGAGAATTAAAAGCATTTCAAATCACAAAAATAGTTCTAAATAAGAGAAGCCATCGCAACTGTCTACTGACTCCAGAAAGAATGCCCAGGTTCTGCGATGGAGCCAAAACCATGCTACTGGAAGCCTGCAAAGTGTGAAAACTTCTCATTTAAAAAGAGTAATATACATAGCATATTCAAGGGCAACCTCAGGGGATTTTCGAATATTTTCAGTTTGCTACCTCATAACAATAATTCTTCTAAATAATGAGAAATTAAATAATTAAATGTCAACAACTAGAACACTGAAACCAAACTGGATTTCAACCAATAAATCAATATATATTTTTAAACATAATGTCACAGAACCTCTTAGCGGTTTGATTGGGAGAAATCGTTTGCCTGCAGTTACCAAGAATAAGAGCTAAAAGCACTTCAAGCTCACAAAAATAGTTTTAAATGTGAGATCTGATCATTCGGACAGCCCATCCCGTCCCGTCAACCACAAATACTTTTCTATGGCATAAAACTCCCGTTAATTTGGACAAATTTGGCTACCCTTCGGTTAATTCAGACAGGCGGCAGAGCTTGCATGTGTACAAGGAGGCCATGAGTGCACCGGAGCTGAGATGATGAGGATAGAGGAAGCGGCGCTGGTGTTAAACCAAAGTATAAAGGCGCCACCGCATCGGTGTAAACATCAGCCAAGATGGCAGAGAATGGGTTTTCTTGTTTTTTTTTGTTGCCCTGCTGTGCCACATTTTTTTTCCTTTGCGTATGCACCGTGGAGCAAGGTGTGCGCGTGCTGGGGTGGTGTGTGGACAGCGTTCTCAGCAACAATCCCGATAACGCTGCAATCTTCGACTCCTGCGATGGCTACCAAGGCCCTAACGAAGCAGCCGAATTATGTGGCGAAGGGCTTAATTAGCTCAGAAAGTAGAAATACTGAAGGCTGCCTAGGGAGCAGTTCCGCGACAGGCCATCATGACAAGATATAACGTGAAGAGGAACACGCTGACCTCGTACATTAAAAATGAAGCTCATATTTTGCAAGCTTACGATGGGCAACCGCTCTCCGACAAGCGGAAGACTCTGAACGGCAGCATATTCAAAGCAGAAAGAAGCACTGCTTCGATGGATTGCGAATGCGCAAAATTCACAGCTGCCCTTGAGCGGACCTCTCATCTGCGCACTAGCAGAAAAGTACGCCCTAATGATGGACATCGGAGGTTTGAGTGCATCAGAAAGGTAGTCTGGCCGCTTCAAGAAGGGGCATAATTTGGTCTCTTTGAGTGCCTGCGGCGAGCAAGGTGCTGTGGATGCAAGCGTGGAGAAATGTGCTTCCGAGGCGCCCTGCTGTTATGAGCCCTGCAATGTATTTAATGCCAATGAGATGGCACTTTTCTACAAGGCCCTGCCAGATAAGACCCTCGCTTTTAAAGGAGACCCTTGCTTCGGCGGCAAGAGATGTAAGGACAGAGTGAAAGTTTTGCTTGCTGCGAATATGACCGGCATGAAGCGGCTGCCGCTGCTGGTTGTTGAAAAATCGCAGAAACCGCTGTGCTTCAAAAATATAAAACAGCCATCCGTAGACTGATCCGACAAAAGGCTTGGATGACATCCGAAATAAGCGTGTTCCGCAATTAAACGCGCACTTAGACTGCACCTCAGAGCTAAACTGGTAAATTGTTAGAGCTCGAATTTCGCACAGAAATGAAATTTGGCTGGCAGAATTGTTTTATACCACACTTTTTTGGGGTACTTGCCTGCATCAACAAGAAAGTTGGATATTCGCATCGTCTGCAGCAACGATGAAACAAATTGGAGCGCTTTTTCAACGACTGCACCAGTGGTATCATCTTGTTTGTCAGCTGTGATGATTCGACAAAGGAAGTGGGGAAGTGTTTTGTGGGAGGTTTGAGGATGCTGTACCATGAAGTCTTCATACTTAGTGCAGCTTTGGCCATACAAAGCTTTTGTGATCATCGATAAAGCAGTTGCTAAAGAGTCTTCAAACTTCGAACATCTCACACAAGGTTATTGTAAACCAGCGCAACGGCTCAAAGCCAAACAATGAAGCGGCAAAACACAGCGCTGAACTAACAACAGAACGATTTTATTCAGGACACCAGGGCTTAAATACGTGCGGGTATCACAGAAAAACAGAAACATACAGATAAAACAAAGTTCCACAGGCTAATCATTGTGAGCAAGCGAAAGCTTTCGATGCACGTAATCTAGGACATCAAAAATTCGTGCTCTTTCTTCGAGATAGCAACAGAAGGGGTGCTTATGCATTCCATACCTATCCTTAATCTCTGATGCCTCAATTATTTCCCTGGTGAGCTGGTCTTTCCTTTTTGCTACAATTTTACTTTTCTCAAACATTGGTCAGCATGAACAATCACGGCAATGAATTCTGATACAGGAGCATTTTTCACATTATTCTTATGCTCCTTAAGTCTTTAAGTTAAACAACGACCAGTTTGGCCAATGTACGATCCACCACATGACAAAGGAATGGAATACACCAAGTTGTCTCGGCACTGAACATATTTCTTCTCATGCGTCATGCACACAGGAACATCGTGACATGTTATTTCAGGCCGATTTACACGTGCGCATAAAGTTTTGGTTTTATGGGGGTTTAACGTCCCAAAGCAACTGAGGCTATGAGGGACGCTGTAGTGAAGGGCTCCGGAAATTTCGACCACCTAATAAGCATAAAGTGCTCAATTTTTAAGGGGCTGAAAAAACAACATCTACTCCAGCTCATTTTCCTATTCTTTTCAGATTGTGGGATATAACATGAATGTATGGGATTACGGATACATTTTTTCTTTGACTGACTTGGTTGAAAGTAGCGCCAAGTTTCAATTTCTTCTTCATACCTTCCGCCACCGAAGCTAACATGTGAAAAGGGTATCCTGCAGCAGCAAGCCTTTCAACCTGGCATGAAAAACTGTGCGTGGTCTTATGCCTACAAGATGTTTTCATGGCATTGCTGAAACAAGACGCCGCAATGCCTTGTTTTACTAGCTTAGAGTGTGCAGAGCTGTATCAAAGTAGAGGCTTCCCGCTTCTTGGTTCAAAGGCCGAGCATACATGAATATCATTAAAAAACATGGTCAAGTCTATGAACTTAATGGAGTCATTAACGGGCACTTCATGAGTTATTTCCAGTGGTGAAAGAACGTCTGCAAGAAGTGAACAAAGTTTTGTCACTTCTGCAGGAAGATTTGCAGGTTCACATTCAAGTACAATAAGGTAATCATCTACAAAGCGGAACATTTTTGTAACATTTGATCCCTTAAGGCCAACATCGAGTGCCCTGTAATTCATAGCTAAATACAAATCGGCGAGCTATGGCGCAATAGATGCTCCTATGGATATCCTTTTCTTCTGAATGAAAACACGCCCATCCCATTCTGAATAGGTAGACTCGAGGTTGGTTTGTCAGTGCAATGCAAGGCAATGCCATGAAATATCTTGCAGTTTTTCATGCCAGGTTGAAAGGCTTGTTGCTGCAGGATACCCCCTTCGCATGTTAGCTTCGGTGGCGGAGGGTATGATGAAGAAATTGAAAATTGGCGCTACTTTCAACCAAGTCAGTCAAAAAAAAAAAAAACGTACCCGTAATCCCATACATTCATGCTATATCCCACAATCTGAAAAGAATAGGAAAACGAGCTGAAGTAAATGTTTTTTCAGCCCCTGTAAAATTGAAGACTTTATGCATGTGTGTAAATTGGCCTGAAAAAACATGTTGCAATGTTCCTGTGTGCACGAAGAAGCATGAAAAGAAATATGCTCAGTGCCGAGACAACTTGGTGTATTCCATTCCTTTGTCATGTGCTGGATCATACGTTGGCCAAACTGGTCGTTGTTTAAATTGAAGACTTAAGAAGCATAACAATAATGTGAAAAATGTTGTCTGCCATATCGGCATTCACTGCCGTGATTGTTCATGCTGACCAATGTTCGAGAAAAGTAAAATTGTAGCAAAAAGCAATGACCAGCTCACCAGGGAGATAATTGAGGCATCAGAGATTATGAGGATAGGTACCGAATGCATAAGCACCCCTTCTGTTGCTATCTCGAAGAAAGAAAGCTTTCGCTTGCTCACAATGATTAGCATGTGGACCTTGATGTTTTCTCAGTATTTTTGTTTTTCTGTGATACCAGCGTGTATTTAAGCCCTGGTGTCCTGAATAAAACCATTCTGTTGTTAGTTCAGCGCTGTGCTTTGTCCCTTCATTGTTTGGATTCGAGCCGTTGCACTGGGTTACAACAACCATGTCCGACCAACTCGACCCCCAGTTCATGCTGCACTCCCACACAAGACCACCGTCTACCTAATCTCCACGGCTGACCAACTACGTGGTGCCACCAATGCATTCACTGAGAGAGCACCTGGTTTGTTTTGTCGTCGACGCAGACGATGCGAATATCCATCTTCGTTGTATTGATTCAGGCAAGTACCCCAAAGAAATTTTAAATAAAACAATTCTGCCGACCAAGTGCCATTTCTGCACGAAATTTGAGCTCGAACAATTCACTGGTTTAGCTGTGAGGAGCAATCTACAGCACGCGTTTAATAGCAGAAGAGTATATGTCAAGCCTGGCTACGCCGACTAGATCGCAGCTTCTGTGCTAAAAACACAAGTGCTACTTGTCCTCGACAAATTCATTGCACACAACACATCACGGCTGGAGAATATCGAGCTGCCCTTTCTGCTTCCTAACACCACTGCTTCCCTCCAATCTGTGGATCACGGAACAATTCAGTATCTAAAAACCCGATACCGCAAGCAGGTGCTTGAACACGTTATTTTGATTGGAAGCAGGTCGAAAGTATGGCACCACTCTTCTTAGCACAATGCATATATTAGTGCATGTGTGGCACAAAAACCGCCTGCAGTAACTGCAAACTGCTTCAAACACAGTGGCTTTACTAAGAGCACTGACACCACCGATGTAAATGAACCAGTCGAATAAATTGCTGGGCTAGTTGGTTCATAATGCGTAATGATGGAACCAGTGAAACAGATGCTGTGTTGTGTTTGTGCCTCCTTGTTCTTGTCCTGAGTCAGTTTTGCTGATTCCACCATTGTAAATGAACTGGACGCCAAGTACGATGGAGAAAGCCTATAAAAGGATTATGCCACCGAATATTCAGCTGTGCAATTGTTGCAATCGACATTAACACTGTCGTTACCTGTCGACAATGAAATCGTTGAAGAAGCTTTGCGGGTGAACAGCCGAGTTCCAAAGATGACAACGCATGTAATGAACTGCTGAGTCATGTTGTGGAGGCTATTGAGGTCATGAGTGTCTGGAAGACGTATGTGCAGGTTTTACAGACAGCGTGCGCACACTGCATCATTTGGCAGAAGTGCACTAGGTAGTAGTAGTGATGCAAGTTCTCATACAAGCGAGTCAACAATAACAGATTTAAAAAAAAATTAAAGGTCTGTTGATGTGGGGAACTTTGTTGCCTTTTTTTCTGCCTCTCTCAATAATTTGACATTTGGTTAATTCGGACATTTCTTCGTGTCCCACGAAATCTGAACTAACAGGCTTTTACTGTACCTTCAGGAAGAACTTCAAGGAATTTTCAAAGATTTTGAGTTCACTAGTATCACATTACACTTTTTGAATGTGTTTGTCTCAGTTACAAGATATATAGTTCTTCAAAAAATGAGAAATGAAATAATAAAATGTCAGCAACTAAAACACTGAGACCAAACCGAATTTGACCAAATTGATCAAAATATCATTTCAAAGATTATGTAACATAACCTCTTATAACGGCATCATTGGGAGATGTTTGCCTGTAGTTAGCAAGAATGAGAGAAAAAAGCATTTCAAGCTCACAAAAATAGTTCTAAACATGAGAAGCCACCGTACCTGGCCACTGACACCAAGAACACCCCCTGGGTGGTTCTGCAGAGGACCAGGAGCCATGCTAGTGGAAGCCTGCAAAGTTAGAAAACTTCTCATTTTCCACAAATAGTAATGTATGTGGTACATTAAAGGGTAACTTCCAGAAATTTTCATACGTTTTGAGTTTACTATTACATTACACTTCTTGAACGTCTTTGTCTCAGTTCCAAAAAATATAGTTCTCCAAAATAATCATAAATTAAATAATGAACTGTCAACTACAAAACCGAAACCAAAACTTGAATTTGCCAATAGATCAAAATATGATATTTCTAAAGATTATGTCACAGAACCTCTTATAGTGGTTTGATTGGCCGAGTTTTTTTGCCTGCAGTTACCACGAATGGGAGCTGAAATCATTTCAAGTTTACACACTGCTTCGAAAAAAGAGGGCAATTAAATCACTGTACCTGACCACTACTCTCGGCAAGAGCACCCAAGTTTTGTGGAATAACCAGCTCGGTGCTTTTGGAAGCCTGCAAATTGTGAAAAATGTTGACATTTGCCACAAAATGTTACTGCACTTCTCCACTTGGAATTTTACCAAAAATACTGGTATGCGATCTTAATATCAGCTGGCTGCATGGAATTAAGAGCCAAAATATTTTGTGAATCAAAACTGTGCAATTGTAATATGAAATGAGCCTCTCTGCTTGCGAGGCGGCGACAAGATCAAGATACGATCACACACATGCCTGTAAAACAAACAGCGAGAACTACCATAACAGGTGCCACTGCAGGCAACAAAAATACATGCAATGAATACATGCGATGAAATTGATAAACTCAAGGTATAGCTCAATACCTCCATGTTTTTGAAATCCCCTAGGGGAGATGGCTGCAGAGTGGTAGCTGCTGCCAACGGAGCAGTGAGTTCGCTATGAGGTGAACATTCTCGTACTTGCTGCTGCGGTGAGGCTCTGGAACGCTCTGTGCGGCAAGTACAACTTGAATGTTCCTGCATAACATAGAGAACATTGCAAAAATATTACGCATCATTAAATAGGCATAATTCTATACAGTAGGATTAACAAAGTACACTGAGGGGGCCAGTTCATCAGAAGAACGTAGTACAAAGACAGCACATAGAAAAGGTACTCAGTAGCCATTACCAGCAATGGCCCATTAGGTCTGTTCGATTTGGCTGCACTGGATGCACCAATTAAAAGAGTGCAGCACTTCCGTATTCATTTTTCAAAAGTGCCCACCTAGTGCAGCATGAATTTTTGACTGGCTTGTGCTGTCTGCGGTGTCAGTGTAGCTGTAGTGCAGAAAAATGGTGGCACCTAGCTGTGTAGGTTGAAAAAGATATGACCGCCATCCTAATGAAATGAAGGCAGTTTCTTCTTGAAAGGAAGAGACTGACACCATTCGTGGTATAAGAATTGTAAACCTCAGCCCCCCAAATAAAGAATTGTGAACTAGACAGACAGCATCTTAGCAGATAGGGATTCCTAAATCATATGTGTAATACCCATGAAACAAATTTGTCTGGAAAAAACAATTTCCTGGGTCTAGTTGATAGTGACATTTCATTACAGTTAGTTTGAAAATTCTTCATTGTTTGCGACGTTAGTGGGCGTTGATGCTAACAACGTGCAGCTGGCAGCAACTCTGTGCTGACACCGAGGCGAGCAGATGCCCATGCCTGATGCTCCACACAAACTCACTACGTACATTTTACAGAACTAATGCAATCAGTGCAGCCAAATCAAACTGATCTATTGAGCAGTGGGCTCGCTATAAGGTGAACATCCTGCTACTTGCTCCAGTGGTTAGAGCAACATAGTTTAACGCCACCCACAAACTTGACATGAATGCTTGAGCACATGGCTTGGACTGATAATAACACCAAGCAGTGTTGGCTGCTGAGTGTGAGACCACATTAGGTGGCTGCACAGGACCTGCTATCAGCTTCTGCAAACACATCACGCGGCATGGTCTCCAACCCAGAAGGCAATGCTCCACAGCATTAAGGCAATCCTAGAAAACCAGTGGGTACTCATGCTAAGTTTGTAGATAGTGTTACAGCACATGATCACTAACGATGCCACCAACCGGTACCCTTAGTTTTTATTGTACTTTGATATAGGAAATCAACAAAACTGGCAGGGTGTTCTGAGGTGTAATGTGATGAGATTGTGAGCCAAATGTGAACCTCAAAATACAAAATGCACAGCCTTGACCTTAGCTCCTAGCAAGATACCTTACAGTCAGGTCAGTCCAAGCCCACAGAGATGGGATTTGAATGCGCAGGCTCCTTTGCCAAGCCATGTACCCTAGCAAGCCGAGCACCAGGCTGGGTCATAGCTCGTACCCATTTAGAGGAAACCGGTGGGTAAACGGCCGGCAGTGGGATTCGAACCCACCCACCTCCCGAAGCCGAGGCGGGGGCTCTACTACAAGGCCATGGCTGTGGTTTAAAGGGCCACAAATGGGCTTCTACCGCACGAGGCAGATTTAACGTTGTTGACGGCGGAACTTATCGCTGATCTGTCAGAGCAACTGTCGTCAAGACCCTTTCCCAAGCATCTCACCCAGAAGAGCCGAGCACCAGGCCGGGGGAAATCTTGTACCCATTAAAAACCGATGGGTACCCGTTGGCACTGGGAATCGAACACAGCACCTCCCGAATGCGAGGCGGATGCTCTTCCACAATGACATTCCTGATCTTTAGATCAGTTCAAAGTCTGCTGAAATCTCTAACTAAACTTGCCAAAATTGAAACTGCTGATACTTTTCAATTAACCTGCTTTCTTTAGCCTTGGCCCACCATCTCTTTGCTAATCTACATGCCAATCTACTTCACACTGTTAGAAGATCATCAGACCTTAGCTGGTTCAGATTTTGTCCTCTTCTCTAAAATTCACAGGCCTGGAAATGTGCAAATTGCAACATCCAGTCCTCACTCTGCACAAAAAGCAACTTTCTCAGTAAAACACCTTGTTTTATACACACCTTCAGGCAAAGATGGCAGCGTGCTGCGAGCCAGGATTCTAAATATGAAACACAACAGACACAACATTAGAAAAACACCTGGCTGGGTATTTCAAACTTCTTTCAACTGCTTTTTTTACGCCACCAGTAAGAAAAACAAAAGCATGTAAACCAAGCTACTAGGTTTGGTGACCTGAGCTGTTAATTTCAATAATGTGCTTTGCAATTATGCAGAAATTCACTTTGCTTCAACACTTTCATTCTGCTTTTGAGTCAAAATTCTTAGCTGCTGCTGGCAGCCACCTTTTAAAGTTTCCCGAATGCCTTCTGGCCAAAAATGTCCTCTACCCAGACGGTTGTGAGGCATTGTCCCCAAAACACACGGCCGCAAATAATCCTTTGACTCATTAAAGGGGCACTGCGATGTTTTCCTCGGTGCCATTCAATCTGATCAAAGGGATTCACCATGCACTCCAGAGACCAGTGCAAAAAAAAGAATTTTCAAAATCTGAGCGTGTGTAGGTGCAAGTAATTCTATTACAAAAATTCAAAATAAAAAGATCATATGAAAATGTATTTCACTCACCCAGTACTGAGACTGGCACTACCAATTAGAAATGCGCCTAGGGCACTCATAGCGGAAGCTTGCATGCAATTTTTACCTTGCCCGCACTGCTCTTACCTTGCACTGGCAAGAATTTAACTTAATTGCTTAGGTTTCATTTCCTTAAAATACAATTTAAAATTAGCCTTCAAATAGCATATATCAACACCAGACGCACCCAATCACACAATTGGTTGCACACTGTAATCAGCACATGTTACCCACTTTTGAGACAGGCATACTGCTTATCACTCACCAAATTTGTTGAGGAAAAGATCCTCAACTCGGTCATGGCGGGCCTGCAGCTCCGCCTTTTTTTTGCGCACTCGTTTCAGTCTCCGGAGGAGAATCGAATTTTTTCGGCGCTCTTCCAACAGCTTCTTAGGAAGAACGTCATCGTCTGAGCTTGATCCATCCATTAATTCTTGCAGCTTCTGCCGCTTCGCTGTTTTGACATTGTTTGCTGCATCTTTTGCTGATACAGCCTGCAGTAAAATGCCCCATCCATGTGCTTACGATACAAGTTACAGCACGAAAACAGAGCCAAACATAAAAAACGGATTCTAGGTAAAGCTTGATGCCCGGAATTTTCTAACTAAACAATAATATGCATAGCTGTAAAGAAAGACTGAAAGATGATATTATTCATCATGCATTTACATCAAATTACTTAAGAATATCAGGGCATTTTCAATGCAATTTGCACAAGCCTTGATACTTTTACATCAAGAAAAGCATTTTCAAATAGGCCATTCGCACTTCCCTTGCTCTTGGGAAAGCTTGGAACATTGCTGACATTACAGTGTCGGTCCAGATCGAAAGGCTAGACAAACCTAGTTCTTGATAAAGATTACACTGCTACCGTGGTAACTGTTCCCTTGCCACGCCTTAGGGCATTGGCCATATATGACCAACGTTTTTAACCTGCTGCCGAAAATTCATGTCAGCGCTCCTGGACAGGCTGCACCGTATAGTTGGCTTCTATAACACTATCTCTTTGGTTTCATTCTAAAGCTAAAACTTTACTACTGCCTTCTGCAGCTTGTTCGGCGTGTGTTTCATACGGCCTCGAACCAAGGAGAACCACGTGACGTCGCGGAGCTGCAGTTGTGCCGTAACAGATAAAGAGCGGGAGCTTCGAAAGCAAAGAAAAGGTGCATATAATTGGCCCCCTGGGACAGTGGACTGGACGTCTCAGTCACGCTATAAGCTACATTGTAGTGACAGATGTGCGCTGCATGCGTTGGCATTGACAACGTTGTGGCAGAACCACGGCACTGAAGCTACAGCACATCAGCGTCCATTGGCATTGGCGTTGCCAACATTCTAGACTCCGATGATTGAGGAAAGGAAGGGCGCATAACTGGCTCCCTGAGTCAGTGGACTCCTCAATTGCACTTTGAGGTACAACCTCTCATGATTAAGTATCAATTTATCATACACCTCCCAGGGTGCCACGTCTAGTTGCCCAATACACAACATCTTTCACTCTAAAACCAGGTTCAGCAGTAGTTAAACAGCAGGTATTTTTTTTGTTCTTCATTTTCTGACGCAAGGAGGCAACATGAAAAATGAAATTTTGAACTGACACCAAGAACACAACATATGAGAGAATGAAATCAGCACGATGCTCCTGCCCTCGTGTCCTTCGCAATCTTTCGCATAAGCAATATGTATTGCCAAGCTCAGTGCAAGTCTATACTGCAATTCAAGAATCCGCTGCAGAACTCTGTTGACGAAGGCTGCCTGGCTGCTTCCAGCAACAATAAATATTTGAGACATACAGAGAGAGACACCTGCCTGACTCTTCTCTTAGTACATACATTTTCCTGTGAAACTGTGGCTACTGGCTCGGACTCCTCAAAGTCCGGCACCGGAATTTTACGCCTGGCTAGGCGCCGTATGAGGTCTGCCTTTGTTACTGGAACAGAATACATGAGACAAAATAATGAAAGCGTCAGCAAACCCAAGACAAGCTAGAAAAATTTATGTAACTAGCAGATCTGAAAACAGCGGGCTTCTCCCTGCCTCGTGCAAATAGTTCAATTTAAGAAAGAAAAAAACACTTTAAATAGCGTTCGCCGGACTAACTGCTACGTGCACGGGGCGCACACACTAACAAAGTGGTAACGTAAGCGTTCTGCACGCGTTCGCAACAGAAAATAAAGCACGTCTAAGGCTTCATGTAAACAATAGGGCGCTTTTTCATCCCGATGATCCATGACCACATACCTCATTTAAACGCCACCAAGCTTCATTAAAACCGTATAGGTTGTAAATACATCACGTCAGTGTAAGCGTCACACTTCTGGCAGGCTTCTCAAATCTAAATGACCACGTGGTGAAGTAAATGCAAAACTCACCTCCAAGTTCCATTACTTGGGCGGAATAAAATCCCTCCTCCTCTTCTTTGCCGCCGCCCCAGTAAACGTCTTTTTTCTTTGCCAGGTCGCTTAGAGATGATGGCGTATACTCGCGTATTAAAGATAAATGAACTATAGCTTTTGCGCCGTCGAAATATTTTACATATGCGTAGCTAGGCGCACCTGAGGAACTCATCGTCGAACGACAATGCGGGGACAAAACACGCGTGTGACTACCGCTCACTTGCAACCTGCATGCAGCAACACAGAAAGGGTAACAATGTGTAACGAGGTGTTGGTGCTTGGCGCCACCACGGACCCTTAGCCCCCATACCGAAGCTGTCATCCGTACCGTGGCGATAGGTTGAAAGGTGGAGGGAAGAAACCTTGAACGGTGGCGGTCGAGGAAGTGGTCAATCCTCGGCCGATGGGCTCCTCGTCTGTCTACCAGGGGGGGAGTCCCGGGTCCTTCCTCTGTGTATAAGGGTGAATCAGAGGCGACAAAGTATTTGGAACCCTTAGCCAGTACATGCCGTATGGAAAAATTTTCAAAAAAATCTGATCGGCTCCCAAAAAGGAGTCGCACCGATGCGAAACAATTGATGCCACAGAAACCAGAAACGTTTCCGAAGTTTTTCATGGTTCACTCAAACACTGATGAACCGGTAGCCAACCTGTCTGCATTTGTCATCGCCAACACCCTAAAAAGCTGTGTAGGCAAAAACTACAAAGCAAAAAAGCAGCGAACCGGAGATCTCCTTGTAGAAATAAACACAAAAGAACAGAGCGCGAAACTGATGTCTTTACAGAATCTTGGAGAAATGAGCGTACAGGTAACCCCGCACCGCACCCTGAACCACTCAAAGGGCGTCATATCTGAATATGAACTCCTACAGAGTACGGATGCGGAAATGGAAGAAGAACTAGCTGAACAAGGAGTAATAGCAGCCCGACGAATAACCATCCGGAGAAATAATGCTGAAATCAAGACAAAACACATCGTCCTAACTTTCAATAGTACAACTCTCCCTGATTCCATCCACGCCGCATACCTCCATTGTAAAGTCCGCCCATACATACCAAATCCGAGACGATGTTTCAAGTGCCAGCGCTTTGGACACAGCATGTTGGCTTGCCGGGGCAAACCCACGTGTGTCACATGCGCAGAAGACGCACATACAGAAGAAAGATGCGAACGCACTCCAAAATGCATCAACTGCAATGGCGCACATGGCGCGTACTCCAGGTCGTGCCCAGTTTGGAAAACAGAAAAACAAATCATAACTTTGAAGACCACAGAAAACCTGTCCTACTTTGAAGCAAAAAAACGCGTCTCTTTCCAACAGAAAGGGACATACTCCGAAGCGGTGACGCGGGGACCGCCGCCGCCTTCGGTTTCTGTCGGCACACAGGTCGATCCGAAGGACCTGTGGTCGACAACCAAGTCCCCACCACAGAAGTCAATGACACAGTCCACAGGGCTGAAAATTTCGCGGGAAGACCACGCGATCCTCGCTCGCCGGAGGCCCTCAGGCCCTACTTTCAGCAGTGGCATCCTCGGCGATAGACACCCAGAACAGCTATGCTGAACTGGACCTGTCGCCCCACCCCTATAAGAAGGCAACTACTGGCCCAAAAGACTCTGCCGCTGGAGCAGGGCCTGGTTCAGCGGTGCCAGCAAAAAAGACGAATGCGAAGGCCACGGGCCATCGCAACCAAGAAGCATCCTCCACGTCCACCGTGGAGGAGATGGATGTCAGCGAAAGTCCGCGGACATCTAAAATACACGCATCCGCGGAATCTCCGCAGAAATCCGGCGCCACGAAAGTGGCGATGGATACAACTCCTAGTTCGCCACCGCTGCAGCGGCGGCGAGACTCCCTAGAGAAAAAAGGGAAACCACGAATCACTGCTCCTGAAAATAAGTGACTTTCCCCAATCCCCAACTTATCACAATGGCATATCTAATACAATGGAACTGTAGAGGTCTGCACAGAAACTACACAGACATAACCGATATGCTCAAAACAATGGCACCTACAGCTGTGTGCCTGCAAGAAACGAACCTTGGGCCACAGCACACAAACATCTTAAAAAAATATAATATTTTCCGGAAAGACCGAGAACAAGCTAGCCGACTCTCAGGAGGCGTCGCTATCATTACGCAAAGCGATGTCCCTGCAAGAGAGGTATCATTAAAGACGAACTTAGAAGCGGTCGCAGTAAACATCATTAGCCATAAAACAATAACAATATGTTCTGTGTACATACCACCACGCAACACAATTACTATGCATGACCTAGAAGAACTTCTGGGACAGTTGCCTGAGCCATATGTCATAATTGGGGATTTTAACGCACACTCCTCATTCTGGGGAAGTGAGCATACTGATTCCAGGGGTCAGCTCATCGAGGATTTTATTCTTTCAAATAGCATATGTTTAATGAACACTGGAAAAGCAACGTACTGCTGCCCCAGCTCTGGAAAAATGACCTGCCTAGATTTAGCGTTTGCATCACCATCGGTTTTTAATGATTTTATTTGGGATGTTTTAGACGACCCTCGGGGAAGTGATCACTTACCTACAGTTTTAAAGCTAACATCAGCTACACCCATCATCCCTACGAAGCCACGGCGAGGGAAAATTCACCTCGCCGATTGGGCACTTTTCAGAACGAAGGCCACACTAGAAAAAGAATATGCCGAAACCCTTACCATAGAAGAACTAAATGAAAAATTTGTCACATGCTTAATATCTGCAGCAATAGAAGCCATCCCACAAACGTCTGAAATTGCACGAAAAACACAAAGTTTGGTGGTCAAACGAATGCTCGTCGGCTAAAAAGCAGCAAAACAAGGCTTGGGGCAACCTTCGCAGATATCCCACTGCAGGAAACTTGCTCATCTTCAAAAGGGCTAGAGCCAAAGCACGATACATCAGACGCAACGCAGAAAGGGCATCATGGCAACAGTACATATTCTCCATAAACAGCTCAATAACATCCAAGAAAATGTGGGAGCAGGTGCGGAAATTCACTGGAAATTTTACTCCATTCACATTTCCAATGCTAACAACACCCGGTACTCAAACAACATTAGAAGAACAGGCCAACATATTGGGTGAGCATTTTTCCACAGTTTCAAGCTCATCAAACTATACACAAACATTTCAAAAGCACGAAACAATAGTAGAAAAACAAAAACTTCCCTTTGGAACATGCATACACGAAGACTACAATCAGGTTATTACAATGCAGGAACTAAACACAGTACTAACATCCGGTAAAATGACAGCACCAGGCCCAGACAGTATACATTATGCCATGCTTGCTCACCTCTCTGAGACTGCCATAGAGGCTCTCCTAAAATTTTTCAATAAAATATGGATGAGTGGAGAAATCCCCCAAGCATGGAAAGAAGCAATCATAGTACCCTTCCTAAAACCTGGCAAGCCACGAACTACTCCCACCAGTTACAGGCCAATAGCACTCACTAGCTGTATAGCAAAATCATTCGAAAGCATTCTAAACATCAGACTAACCTTCATACTTCAGTCCCGGCAACTTTTAGATATACACCAGTGCGGTTTTAAAAAGACATGTTCCACAACCGATCACATCGTTTGCTTTGAGAACACAGTTCGGGAAGCGTTCATCCACAACCAGCACTGCATCGGGGTCTTCTTCGACATGGAGAAGGCTTACGATACCACGTGGAGGTTCGGTATCCTCCGTGACCTAGCGGACCTAGGTATCCGCGGCAGGATGCTGAGCTGTTTGAATGACTTCCTAACCAACCGCACGTTCCGAGTCCGCCTAGGTGCAACCTTCTCCAACACTTTTACACAAGAAACTGGCGTACCCCAGGGGTGCATCCTCAGCACGACCTTATTCATCATCAAAATGAACTCAATAGGAAAAGTAATCCCAAAATCCATAATGTACTCTGTTTACGTAGACGACCTCCAAATAGCATGCACGTCATCCAGTATACCCACCTGTGAGCGACAGATACAAATAACAATAAATAAACTGTGTACCTGGGCAGATAGAAACGGATTTAGATTTTCCCCTCAGAAAAGAGTAGCGGTTCTGTTCTCTTTGAGACGAGGCCTACAGGCCAACCCCACAATATATCTAAACCAAACCCAATTACCTGTCAAACAAGAGCATAAATTTCTAGGGATAACTTTCGATAAAAAGCTAACTTTCTTGCCACATATAAACACCTTAAAGAAAAAAGCTTCCCAAGCCCTCAATGTGCTAAAACTACTGTCAAGAAAACGCTGGGGATCTGATAGGGCATGCCTATTACATATATATCGTTCTCTGGTTCGCTCTAAGTTAGACTATGGGTGCATAGTATATGGCTCAGCAAGACCGTCCTACATAAAACGACTAGATCCTATCCACAATCTTGGTTTAAGGTTGTCTTCTGGTGCTTACAGAACTTCACCAATAGCAAGTCTGTATGTGGAAACGAATGAACCTTCCTTAGAAGATCGAAGAACTGCACTAACTTGTACATACATCCTCAAAATCCTTTCTCACCCCAAACATCTCTGTTACTCAATCGTCACGAAATGCCCATCCAGAATACTCTTCAACAACAAGCCTCACGCAATTAAGCCGTTGCTCTTGCGCTTCGAAGAAAAATGCCAAGCACTAAACATACTAAATGAAATTAAAAATATTGCCCCAAGATGCGAAGCGCTACCACCGTGGTACACTCTTCCCACAGTGTGTGACGTCACACTAACACGCCTCAAGACCCCGCAGGGGGGCGCCTGCAGTTTGCAGGCGTCGCGACGGTGAGTGGCGGCACCGCGGGTTCCCGAGCATCCGCAGGGACATCTCCGCAAGGGGATGATGGTGAACTGTGCATCACCACGGACCCGAGCACCCGCGCCTCGCCGTGCGTGGCATCGCCGTGTCCGGGGAAAAGGGGATCCTGGTGGTTGAGCCGATGCCGAGCGTTTGGACCCTTAAGGCCCCTTGGCGGAAGCAACACACCACTTTGGCCCCAGCTTCCTGCAGACGGCACCTCCGGCCTGACCCGACCGGGGGGAATCGGCAGTCGCCTTTTCCTATCCTCCTCTTCATCTTTAACTTTCCTATCTCTGTCTCACAACTCTCCTGTATCCTACTCACTTCTTGGTTTTTCCTTTTTTCCTGGCGGCGAGGGTTAACCTTGTGTGACCAACTACCCTGAGTTGCGTCATATTTGGTTATAGTTGAGGTGTACAGCTGGCGTGGGCAGGACTTGCTATCAAGTTCCTGTCCCGTCCCCTTGTTGGACTCCGTGGTGGGTGGCTGGCACCACGACCGAAAAAAAAAAGTTTTTTTATGGCTCCCCAACTTTCAAAACCCGATCACTCTCTCAAAAGAGGGCGGAACGAGGCAGACAACTTCTTTCAAAAAAGAAAAGTAACTTTCCCCAAATATCATGTGATCCACAGTGAACAACAAGATAAACAGGCAAGAATAATATCCCCCTTCCTTGTGTCAAAGTGCTTGACTGAAACCCTAGGCATTGGCTATAAGCTGTCAAAAATGGCCAGCGGCGACTTATTGCTCGAACTGTGTGACAATGTCCAACATTCTAAGCTCTCCAACCTAACGTCCATAGGGAAAATCCCGGTCTCCGTGACTCCTCATCGCTCACTAAACACTGTCCGATGCGTAATATCGGAAAATGATTTTCTTCACATAACTGAAAAAGAAATGCTCGAAGCGCTCATCGACCAAGACGTCATAGATGTTCACTGAATCAAAATCCGGAAGGACAACAAGGAAATAGACACAAAACACATGATCCTGACGTTCAACACCAGCACCCTGCCCGACACAATCCACGTGGGATATTTGAAAATCAATGTACGACCATACATACCAAACCCTCGCAGGTGTTTCAACTGCCAAAGGTTCGGCCACGGCTCACAGAGCTGCCGCGGTCGTAAAACTTGCGCAAAATGTGCCTCTAAGGATCACCAGTCTGATGTATGTGACGCAGCCCTGTGCTGTCCAAACTGTGAAGGAGAACATGCTGCATACTCCAGGGCGTGTCCGTCCTGGAAGAAAGAAAGAGAAATTATCACCATAAAGACCAAAGAAAACATTTCTTTTAAAGAAGCGACAAGGCGTTTTGCGCTTACAAACACATTCTCCTTCACAGCAAAACAAAACTTCGCTGATGTGGTGCGCAGGGGCGTAGCACCGCACAGCACTCCGGCACCTGCCAAGGCCGCTCCCACCGAGCCTATGGCAGGGCCATCCACGCCCCAGGCAGGGTCAGCGAAAGTTGCCCTGTCACTGCCAAAGCAGGGACCGCCGGTCCATGGGTCGGCATCCCGCAGGACCTCCCCCCGTCGGGAGAGGCCTGGAACTAACACAACCGCGGCTGCGCGGTCCTCCAGCACCTCTGTTGAGGTGATGGATACAACACCCACTCCGCCTCCATTACAGCGGCGGAACAGCTCTCTTGAGCGAAAAAAAGACAGGCCCCTCATAACGGGCCCACCTCATAAGTAAATCTCCTTTCATTTTCTTTTAAAAACACAAGCATGGCTTTTTTAATTCAATGGAATTGTAGAGGACTTATGCGGAATTATAGTGACATAACACATATTTTAGGGTCAATTTTACCCATAGTTTTATGTCTTCAGGAGACCAATCTTGGTCCACAACATGTGCATATCCTGAAACATTATCAAACTTTTAGACGCGATCGCGAGCAGGCAAATCGACTCTCAGGAGGCGTCGCAATTGTCGTCCAAAGCGGCGTCCCTGCTCGAGAAATAAAGCTCAATACAAAACTAGAGGCGGTTGCAGTCAGCATCGTCAGCTATAAAACACTAACAATCTGTTCCGTATACATTCCTCCACATTTTGCATTAACAGTCCATGATCTAGAAGAATCGATAGATGAACTTCCAGAGCCATATCTGGTAGTTGGGGATTTTAACGCTCACTCCCCTTTTTGGGGAAGCGAGCGCTGCGACTCTAGGGGGCAAACAATCGAAGATTTTATCCTCTCAAATAACGTCTGTCTTTTAAATACAGGAAAAGCAACTTATTGTTGCCCAAGCTCGGCAAAAATGAGCTTTCTCGATTTAGCTTTCGCATCGCCATCGCTTTTTACAGATTTTAAATGGGATGTTTTAAATGACCCTCTGGGAAGTGATCACCTACCTATTATCATCAGCCTCTCATCGTCTACTGCAGTCATCCCCACAAGACCACGGCGCTGGAAACTTCACCTCGCCGACTGGTCACTTTTTACAGCTAGTGCCACACTAGAAAAAGAATTTTGTGAAGATCTCAGCATAGACGAAATTAATGGAAAATTTACTACATGCATAATATCGGCCGCTACACTAGCCATACCACAAACAACAGGCCTCGTACACAAAAAACATAAAGTATGGTGGACACAAGAATGCACATTGGCAAAAAAACAACAAAATAAAGCTTGGGGCTCTCTGCGTCGTTATCCCACAGCGGAGAACTTGATTGCCTTTAAGAGGGCCAAGGCCAGAGCGCGATTCGTTCGGAGAAATGCCGAGAAATCCTCGTGGCAGAAATATGTGTCCTCTATAAACAGCTCAATAACCTCAAAAAAAATGTGGGAAAAAGTTCGAAGATTCAGTAGTGACCATACCCCTTTCACACTTCCTCTGTTGACTACACCCGGGACACAAACATCGTTAGAAGAACAGGCCAACATACTAGGTGAACATTTTGCTGAAGTTTCCAGTTCTTCCAATTACACAAACACGTTCCAGAAGTACAAAGCAATAGCAGAAAAACAAAAACTTCCATTTGCAGCAGGTATGCACGAGGACTACAATCAACCCATCACACTCCAGGAATTGATCAGGGCATTATCTTGTGGTAAAAAGACAGCAACAGGCCCAGATAATGTGCATTACGCTATGCTCGCCCATCTCTCTGAGGCTGCCGTGCAGGCATTGTTGAACTTCTTTAACAAAATATGGACAACTGGGAATATACCTGAGGAGTGGAAGAAAGCAATAATAGTACCTTTTCTGAAACCCGGAAAACAACCAACAAGTCCTAACAATTACAGACCGATAGCCCTCCCCAGCTGCATCGCTAAATCTTTCGAAAGCATAGTAAACATTAGACTGACCTTCACACTTGAATCTCGTCGACTCTTAGATTTACATCAATGTGGATTTAAGAAAGCATGCTCGACCACTGATCACCTTGTCCGCCTAGAAAACACCATCCGAGAGGCGTTCATCCACAAACAGCACTGTATCGGTGTCTTCTTCGATTTGGAGAAGGCATATGATACCGCGTGGAAGTTCGGCATCCTCCATGACCTAGCAGATCTAGGGATCCGCGGCAGGTTGCTGAACTGCTTGAACGACTTCCTGACTAACCGCACATTCAGAGTCCGTCTGGGAGCAACTCTATCAACGACATTCGCCCAAGAGAATGGCGTACCCCAGGGATGCATTTTAAGTACGACACTCTTTATAGTAAAAATGAATTCCTTGGCCAAAGTAATACCTAAGTCCGTAATGTATTCAGTTTATGTAGATGACATACAGATAGAATACACTTCTTCCAACATACTGTCCTGCGAGAGACAAATACAAATCACACTAAATAAACTGGCTGCTTGGGCAGAGAAAAATGGATTCAAGTTCTCCCCTCAAAAAACAGTAGCTGTTTTATTCTCATTACGACGAGGCCTACAGGTCGATCCCAATCTGTGCTTGAATCAAACCACACTGCCAGTCAAACAGGAACATAAATTTTTAGGCGTCACTTTTGACAAGAAACTTACATTTCTGTCATACATTAACAACCTGAAAAAGAAAGCATCCCAAGCCCTCAATGTATTAAAGGTACTCTCGCGAAAACGGTGGGGGTCCGATAGAGCATGCCTATTGCAAATATATCGCTATTTGGTGCGCTCCAAGCTGGACTACGGGTGTGTGGTATATGGTTCGGCAAGAACATCCTACTTGAAACGACTGGACCCTGTTCATAATCTTGGTTTGCGCCTATCAACTGGAGCTTATAGGACACCCCCGGTAAAGAGTCTTTACGTTGAAGCTAATGAGCCCACACTAGAGGATAGAAGAGTCACACTAACATGCACGTACATCCTAAAAACCCGTTCTCTCCCTAAACATCTCTGCTATCCCATTGTTACCAAGTGCCCATCTAAGAGATTATTCAATAATAAACCACATTTTATCAGGCCACTAATAATGCGCTTTGAAGATAAATGTGAAGACTTAGCAGTGCTGGACGCCCTACCTAATATTGCACAAAGACATGAATATCTACCACCATGGTACAGCCTTCCTTCAGTATGTGACTTCACATTGACACACTTAAACAAAGAGAAAATACCACACGAGCACATACTGCAAGAGTTTTTGCACTACAAGAAAAATATGACACTTACACCGAATTTTACACTGATGGCTCAAAAACAGAAAGTCATGTCGGAAGTGCAGTAATTCAAGGAACAAATGAGAAAATGATACGATTGCCACAGTATGCATCGGTATTTACTGCGGAGTGTTATGCCATCTTTGTAGCTGTAGAACAAATTGTAAAACAAAACATAAAAAATAGCATCATTTACACCGATTCACTCAGTATGCTAAAAGCGCTGCATTCTACAAACGCTGCTGAACCCATAATAGGAAAAATCATACATAACATAGTTAAAATTACAAAGCAAAAACATAACATTATATTCTGCTGGGTCCCTAGCCATGTTGGAATTTTAGGTAATGAGAGAGCAGATGCTTGCGCAGCACAAGCTAGAATTGGCCATATAAAACAAGTTAACATACCACAGAGGGATTTTTCTAAATTACTGCACAGTAAACTCAGGAATAAGTGGCAGATTGCATCGGACGAACAAACAAACAACAAACTACATTCTATAAAACATGTTTTGGGAGAATGGAGGTCATGTACACATCAGGAGCGTTTCATAGAAGTTATTTTGTGTCGACTACGCACTGGACACACACACCTTACTCACAACTTCTTACTGACAAAAAAAGGCAAACCTCTCTGCGAAATGTGTGGCGATGAACTCACGGTAAACCACATTTTAATTGTATGCAAAAAACTGGAACAACTGAGGAAAAAATACTTCACAACATTGTACAATGAATACATCCCACTACACCCCATGTTACTTTTAGGAGATCAAGCACTGGTTGATTTTTCTAGCATTTTTAAATTTCTCAGAGAAGCCAATGTTTTATACAAACTTTTGATATAAAAAGCGTAACCTTTAACAAAAGCTCTAACCGTGTGTTTGGTGCTTCATAGCCTAAGTTGCTTTTGCGCCATTAAAATCAATATAACTAACTAACTAACACGCCTCAGGAAAACTTGTACACCACACGACCAGATAATACAAGAATATCTAGCACTACAAGAAAAATACAGAAATTACACTCCATTTTATTCTGACGGGTCAAAAACTCATGCTCATGTAGGAAGCGCAGTAATGCAAGGAAAAAATGAAAATGCAGTACGACTTCCCTCATGTGCTACAGTTTTCACCGCGGAGTGTTATGCTATTAGTGTTGCGGTGCAGAAAATAACAAATGAAAACATCAAAAACAGCATCATCTATACAGATTCACTGAGCGTCCTTACAGCAATAAACTCTAAAAATGCCACGGAGCCACTGATTGGAAGCATCATACATAATATAGTAAAGGTCACAACAGAAAAACATGTTATAAAATTGTGCTGGGTTCCCAGTCACGTTGGCATTCAGGACAATGAGAGAGCCGACATTTGTGCTGCACAAACCAGAACCATGGAAATAAAACATGTGAATTTGCCTCCTAGGGATTACATGAAGTTAGTGCATAGCAGACTAAGAGACAAGTGGCAAGCTTCTTGGGAAAATGAAGGACACAACAAGCTGCATACCATAAAGCCCATTATAAAAGAATGGAAATCATGCCACCATAAAGAGCGTTTTATCGAAGTAATTTTATGTCGCTTACGCATAGGTCACACACACATCACCCATAACTTCTTATTAACAAAAAAAGACAAACCTGTGTGTGAAATGTGTGCTGAAGAGCTCACAGTAAATCACATTTTAATTTCTTGTTCGCATCTCGAAGAACTTAGACAAAAAGTTTTTACGGTATTTTACAATGAACACATTCCATTTCATCCCGCATTGCTTTTAGGCGAGCAAACACTCGTCGAATTTTCACTTATTTGTAAGTTTCTAAAGAAAGCCAGTGTTTTAAATCTATTATAATGTAACCTCTGTACACTTGACATAGCATCGTCTAACCTTGTGTTTGGCGCATGATAGCCATAGTTGCTTATGCGCCATAAAACCCCATACAACAACAACAACAATCATCAAGTCCAATAATTCATCAGTCTGGCCTATTCAGGTGTGTGTCAATGAATTACCACAGCCTCATCGCATGGAGAATTCTTTTCTTGCTGGCTTGTGGTTTGGACGGAAACACCCTGACATGATGCTGTTTGTGGGAGAATTTGTGAAGGCAGTGCAGGCTGTTGGTGAGGTTGTCTGGCAACATGGGGCTGCAGCTGTGGCTTCGAAAGTGTACATTGCGTGTGTGTGTGTGTGGATGCCCCTGCAAGAGCATCTGTTGGCAACCACACGCAGTTTAATGGTCTTTTCTGTTGCCCCTGGTGCCTAGCATGTGGGAAACTGGAAGAAGGTAAGAACGCCACTCCACTAATATTTATTATTAGTGCCTTCGAGCCATCCTGTTGCTGGCAGTTTAGTGATTGCTCAACAAAACTAATTTTGCATATTTAAAGCCACTGCCACTGCTCATCAATGTAATCCGGTTTGCTTGTGCTGGTATTGCAAAATTGGACTACTATCTGTGTACCTTGCTCGAAGAGAGTTGAATGATACCTCTGCAAGTACTGTCCTCAGCTTTTGTCGTCTCTGGGAGCCGAGACGAGCGCTAATAAATGCCATAACTCCATTTTTAGACCATATACTTGTTAACATTCATGATGGCCCTTCGATCTATGTAGAACTTCAGACGCATGGCCAGTTTGCAGCAAAGTTCTGTACTGCGATCTGTTCAAGAGCTAGTGGTGTTGTTGATGCCAATTGCTACACTTGCCTACCTGCTTGAGCTGCATGCAGAGTCACCATATATGCTGTTTTAGATGATTTTTCTCAACAAGCAGGCACTGTTTGAGGGCGGTGTAATGTCCAATCAGCAGTTTGTCTTAGAGCGAGGCCATGGCCTGTTGGCCACCTTGTCAGCAAAGAAGTTGCAGTCACATCATAGCACCTGTTGTTTATGATAGATTTATTTGCAGTGGTCTGCAGCACCATTAACATTGTGCACTGGTTTGTTTTGTCATTAAAGAGGTGGCATACACCAGCTTCCTTTCGGCAGCTAAAGGCAACCAAAACAAGAGATGGCACTTCTGCTGTTAGTACACGACTCTCTCTTAGTAAGCTTCAGTTGGTTACAATTCAGAAACAAAGTGGATTTTCGCTGTCAAAGGACCCTCTTCCAAGCAGTGGCATCGGGCAGTTATCATGAGCTTGCTAGCGTGACAATGCAGGGAGCAGCAGATAAAAGGGGATAGTCCCCTCCTTGCATATTCACACTAACAGGTTCATGAGAATCAGCGGACGCCATGGCCGGAAGGGGGTCGTTTGACAAGGAAAAGCTGCTCATTCTTCAGTTGTATTCGACTGCAATTAGTAGTCCAAAGGTAGTGAACAGCTGGGTAAGAGTTTATTGGTTACATCAGCACTTAACCTACGCCTGTTGCTGAAAGAGTGTAGTTAAGAAGAGTACTAGGCTGTCTTTTTGTTTCAACATGAGAGGCACCCATTCTTTACGTAAGATCTTTCGCATTCTTGTATACTGTAGTAAGAGTCCTTCAAAAGATGCTTAACCTACAGCCATGACTATGTTTCACCGTGATGATGACCTTAAAGCTTTCTTGCTTACATTGATTCCTTTTCTTTATTTGCAAACAATTCACTGAGCAGCAGTGTTGAACTGAACCAACTGAAAACCACCAGAAGTTCATTACACGTCATAAACTATTAGTGCAGAGTGCGTGGCGTGGCGTCAAACATTTTAAAAGATGGCTTGGAATAAAGAAAACAATTTGAGTTTAAATTATGCAACATCCACTTTTGAAACGTCCAGCAGATATATAGGCAAGGTCTTGCCAGCAGCACTAGTATTTGACTTTGGAGTATCAGGTGCATTGCCATTTTTATCGTAGAAAAGTTTGGCAGTACTACAGAAATAGTGCATTTTGTAGTAGAATCTCTTTGGGAACCTTACTGGACAGTAAACATGTTATGCTTTGTTGTAGCCTTTTGGTGGATTTCATTTTTTTAATGTTTTCTTTGTACGATTTTGGCCTTAATCTCAGGTGATCATTATGGCAGTTTAGGAAGGGCACTCGACTACTGAGTCGGAGTTCCCAGGTTCGAACCCGGCTGCTGTGGCCACGTTTCAATGGAGGCGAAATGCAAAAAGGCGTCTATATGTTGTGCGATGTCAGTGCATGTGAAGATCCCCAGGTGGTTGAAATTATTCTGGAGACGTCCACTACGGTACCTCTTTTTCTCCTTCTTTCGCTCCCACCTTCCTTCCTTCTCTTAAGCAGTGGTTTCAGTGTTGGCCTAGATGTGAGACAATTACTACACCATTTCCCTTCCTTGAAAACCAATTTTCCAATTTTTTTTTTCAGGACGGCGCCTTTATACCAGCACTCAGCCACCAGCAGAGGAGAGGACATCAAAGGGTGTCCGAAAGAATATGAAGCTTGCCATGCTGCAGAAGACATCGGTCAATGGCCTGAAAGGACCATCACCTTTGTGGTCCTTGAAGCACCTTGACCTTGTGTCGTGCTATACGGTTGAATATATGCACTGTGTGCTGCTTGGTGTGCCAAGGCAGTTCACAGAGTACTGGTTTGATTCATCCAGCTGCCGTGAGAAGTACTACATAGGTGAGTATTTGTTCATGACCTGGGTTTTCGTGTTTTCTAGCTGACATAAGGCTGTGTGGGGAACTCTGCTTTGTTGCTCTTTCAAGAATTGCACCTAACATAACATGCATACTAAGCAGTTCTTGTAGCTAGGCTTATTGGTACATATTCAGAAAAGGTACAGGAGCGCAAAGTATGGACACTAATGAAGTGACAGTACAAAACGAGCATAGTACTGTAACAAGGTATAGTTGACATGCATGCATATTTACCCATGTGCCGAGAAACAGACTGCATACATTCACGCATTTATGGACAACACTTATAGACGGATACAACTTAAGAACGCAGCGGCTTTTCTCTGTCAAAGGGACCCTTCCAGCCAGTGGAGTCGGCCAATTCTCATGACCCTGCTGATGTGACCAAGCAGGGAGTGGCAGACGAAAGGGGGTAATCCCTTCCCACTGTGTCCAGGGATAGACTCCTCTTTTCATTGTGGCGCTGCTCCCTGCATTGCCGCGCTAGCAAGGTTATGAGAATCAGGCGACGCCGTTGGCTGGAAGGGGGTCCTTTGATGGGTAAAAGCCGCTGTCTTCTTGAATTGTGTCCGACTATAGGAAAAAACTATGCACTCTCGCATAGCACTTCTGATGGGTCACTTATAATGATTGCATTTGCAGGACGGCCAAGTACCGTGAATGCCCTCAACAAACGTCTCACCGGCATTCGACCATCACATCACGTCACCCGTCTGCCTCGCACAATCCAGGAGAGGCACTTCTGGAAAGCACACGAGTGGCGAAACTGTCTGCTTTTTTACTGTGTGCCGTGTTGCCTGAACACTCTCCCTGCTCAATTTTTGAGGCACTTTGCTCTTCTCTGCGAGGCAATTTTTATACTTCTACAAGAGCAACTTTCATCTGCTGCCATCAGTTATGCAGGTGAGGCCAAATATTCTGTCTGGAGCATAGTTATTTTATTCTGCATTCCAACCTTAAGATTTTATATGATCTCTGGATTAATCCTCTAATAGATATTTATTCTACAGTGGTACCGGAATGGTCCTTTGGTACCTTTGCTTCCTTCTTGTGGCAACCAAAAAGATACTTTGGACGAGCCCTACTTTCCATAAAGCAGACACAGATTGCCAGAAAATGCACAAGCAGGACTCTTAATACCCAGAAATGACAGTCTGCTTATGACAAGCCTGGCTCGTCCCAAGTCTGCTAGCGGGTTAAAGCAGCATATACACCAAGTTCTGATGGCATGATTTTTCTTTTTAATTATGTGTAAGGCATTACATAGATCAGCACGTGACATCTGCCAACTATGACTGATGAATAGTTCATGATTGCATTTCTTGTGTCATGCTGTTACTGTTTCAACACCAGAACGATGGCTGTCACCCAAAAAGTTAGTATAGGCTACATGAGGCTTGAAAACTGCAGTATTATCTCTGCTGCTTCATTCATTGTCATTCCGGTTCTTGAAACAGGCTTGCTTTGGTGTTGTACTGAATTCAAATGACGAAGTAGTCATTATATTGCAATTTTTTCATGCCTCATGTGACGTATACTGACCTTTGACATTGCAGCCATTGTTGTTAAAACAAAAACAGCATGAGAAGAAATTTAGTTGTAAAGTACTGAGGAATTGTTTGTGAGTACCAAAATGTGACTCATGTATACTAATGTCTCATGCATCATTACAAAGAAACATGCAAAAAAAAATTGTTACCCATATTTAATAAAGTGCCTCCAAAAAATTATTCTAACAATGAAAGGTACAGGGTGTTAACTGTCTTCTTAGCAAAAATATAATCTTTCCTAGGCCTGCGGTTTCTCAGTTCACACAATCCAGAGTGTAGTGTTGCTACAGCATAGAAAAGCATGCAATGCTACTAACAGGCTAGATGGCACTGAACATAATGTCTCAAAGTGACCGTACGGGCCGCCGCGGTGGCTGAGTTGTTATGGCGCTCGGCTGCCGGCCCGAAAGACGGTTCGATCCCGGCCGTGGCGGTCGAATTTCGATGGAGGTGAAATTCTAGAGGCCCGTGTACTGTGCGATGCCAGTGCACGTTAAAGAACCCCAGGTGGTCGAAATTTCCGGAGCCCTTGACTACGGCGTCTCTCATAGCCTGAGTTGCTTTGGGACGTTAAACCCCTACAAACCAAACCAAAGTGACCGTACCTTGTAGTAGTGTGTGTGTGTGTGTGTGTGTGTGTGTGTGTGTGTGTGTGTGTGTGTGTGTGTGTGTGTGTGTGTTTGTGTGCATGCGCACTGTCTACACAATCGCAAGAAAAATGAATCATTTAGGAAACAAAAATGAAGCATTTATGATAAGGCCTCCGCTGTAATTTACTGCATGAGCAGTGCCCAGTTGGAAGTACAAAATATGGCACCAAAACAGCAGCGTTTCGTTCATTTTCATTGTTTACATTAGTAATACTAATAATGTTTTTCTTACAGGAGCACATGCTAACTGTATGCAGCGGTGTTCTGCATGCCAATGAAACATTAATCGTCATTTTGGGCAAAGCTAGCCAGCGAATGAAAAGGACCTGCCAGTGACCTCTATTTCACACAGCAAGCACCTCACTTGTAGGATGCCACTATGCCCACTTGTAGCAAACTTCAAACCAGAATTAATTTGGCAGCCTGTTTGCATGTAGAACACAGAGGGGTTTATCAAAAAGGCAGATATCACAAACTTGCTGTCTTCATCATCCTCTTTGTTTAAACAAGAGTCAAGTGCTTGTTTTTCTGTTTCTTATTCTTACAGCTATAAACTCAAATATATCCACTAAGTGAATCGTGGCTGACCAGCAAGAAAGGCGAGCAGTACAAAAGGGCTATGATGTTTTCAGCTGTGACAAACCTTTTTTCAGTGTGAAATGAGAAAGGGCTTAATCGGGAAGATTTTGAGTGTTTAATGTTTGGGTTCAGTGGTCATTAGCTTTGCAAATTTCAAGTGATTTTTTGAGAGGATTGCTTCTGCATTTTTTTTGTTACAGCATATGATTTTAACAGCCAGAGCACTTACCATGCGACTCACTGCTTTCTCTGTACTGGCCTGAACATTTGTTCGATGACTGAACATGCCAGCTTGCTTGCCACATAGCGCTAAACAGACACGGATGCAGGGAGACAAACAGGACGGGCGCTTGTTGGCTCTGTTTCTTTTCTTTATCACGGAAAACAATAAATGAGGCATAGGCAATATTCCGCCGTAAATGGCACATTATTAGAAGACCACTCTTATGTATTGTCAAAGGTTGATGTTTGACAAATTATCTGGAATTATTCCACGTTTCTACACCTTTGTTGCTGCACACTTTCTCGTTGCATCATGTAGTAACAACTGCTCTGTGCTAGCTGTTGTGAGGAATTGTCGTTTTTCAAGAAAACAAGGAATCCAGGATACTGTTAGGTGCAGCAGTCACAGCCCATAGTGCTTCTTGGGTGTACACAATGCCAACATGGTCACCACCTGGGGTACCACAACTTCCAAAGTGCATTGCCTCAGTGGTGGTGTAGCGCAACTTCTTGTCAAAGTGGTTTGTTAACAGTACTGAATTATCTTAGTTTTAGAGTAGTGGGCTAATGTTCACATAGCTGCATAATTAAATATATTGAAAGACTATGCCACAAGTAAAAAAGCTTTCTTTTTTTTCAGATCGCCTCCTGCAACGCTTCGTGCGCCGAGCTGCAGCACTATACGGGGAGCGGTGCATGAGCTTCAATGTGCACCAGCTGACGCATCTAACCCAAGCCGCCCGTAACTTCGGACCCTTGTGGGCCCATTCTGCCTTTGGATTCGAGAGTGGGAACGGCCACATCGTTAAACTGGTGACGGCAGCAAATGGAGTGCCTGATCAAATCTTGGAGCGGGCAATCATGAGTCAGGAACTGCACCTTGTTCTTTCTTTGAACGCAATTCCACTGAGGAGCCAGCAGTTGTGCAGTGAATTTCTTCATTACCCTAACGTGAGCAAGGCTCACTATGTGCAGGGTGCCTGCATGTTTGGAGTGCCGAAGGAAGTGCCTCTGCTTCTGCCAGCAGAAAGGGCTGCTCTGGAGTTAATGCTCAACAACATTCCTCGTGTGCAAGAATATTTCAGATTTTTTGATAGGGGAACTGTGATGCATAGCCAGCAGTACCAAAGGGGCACCAAAAGTGACAGTAGTGTCATTGAGTCTCAAGATGGCGAATTTTTCGTTATTAAGAGAATTTTCGAGGTAGTTGATGAGGGGTCCCCAAGCAATGGTGAAGTTGTTTTGCTCTGCAGGAAAATTTGTTTGTGAAGACTGCGATTTGTACTTGCCAGGTCACATAATGCAGTGTTTTTTTCTCTAGAATGCCCACTGGTTGCGCTGAATCTCAGTGGAGTAGCCAAGCCTTGCATTTTTGTCACATTCATCAATGAAGAAAATTGTTTGCAAAATTTCAAACCTCATTGAACGAGACTAGGAGGCAGTGTTAAAGGTGCACTAAAGAGATATTTGAACTCGTCTTTTTACCGCGAGAACTCTTTCTACACACTCCGGGCATTCTTAGAAACTTCGAATTATTGTCCTGTGCACCCATTTTCCGTAATTTAAATCAAATGTCTTGGCTCCCGCCTTTTTTTGAACTCAATGCTGTAGGTAGGAGGAGTCAACCAACGCGTGGAGCCAGCCCCGCGGCGGCTTGCCGCTCTGTCATTGGCGGAGTGATACGTAAATCAAAAGAGTCCACACGTATTTTTATTTCCATGGACCTAATTTATGGCTATGTTGTCTGCGACTGAAACTATTTATTCACACAAATTTCCTAAAAACTAAATAAAAGCGAATGCAAAGCCGCCACTATAGACGCGTTGGTTGACTCCTCCTACCTACAGCGTTGAGTTCAAAAAAGGGCGAGAGCTGGGAGGTTTAATCCAATTTAAATTAAGAAAGTGGCCCGCACAGGACAATAATTCGAAGTTTCTAATAGTGCCCGGAACGTGTAGATAGTCGCCGCGGTAAAAAGACCAGTTGAGATTCCTCTTTAGTGCACATTTAAGCATTTGTCATTTCACTAGCGCTTGTTTACCCATCAAATTGTTAATAAAATATTAATTTGAAAAATACTGTATAGTAGGGCCATAATCATCATCATCAGCTTAACTTCACTCACTGCAGGGCAAAGGTCTCTCCCATATCTCTGCAATTAACCATGTCCTGTGCAAGCTATGGCCACCTTATCCGCACAGACTTCCAAACCTCATCCGCTCACCTGACTCTTGCAATCCCCGCTACACTTACCTTCTCTTGGAATTCACTCCGTTACCTTAAAGCGTCCCTGAAAAGGGTGTTTGAGGTTGTCTATAAAATGCCCGCATTATGTAGAGTACAGGCCAACGAGCGTTCATGCCGCATACAAGACCTCAGAACCGAGCCGATAATTTACAACACAATATTTAAAACTCCAGCTTCTGTGCCTAGCGGTGACCTAGCGGTGACCTAGCGGTGACCTGCGGTGCTGTGCTTTTGCCCGAATCCACGCTTGTTGCGTCATGTGGTGCTCATTACATCAGCAGCAGACTGCTAGCGTTGGTTCGTGTGCGTCAGCAGGCAGCATAGGGTGCGAGTCCGAAGGGCCGGCAGAGGAGCACCAACATTTCAGCGTTTAAAAAGTGACGACAGGGGAGGGAAAGGTGCAAAGACGTGGAAATTCAAATGTTGACTACAGATAACTCAGCTTCCACAAAAAGCATATAAAAAAATCTTACTGGAGGTTATTTGTGAAGCAGCATCCTTTAGCATCCTGGGCACATCGGATGTTTGCTGAGACCCCCTTTCACAGCCCCTTTAAGGGGCCATAAGTCATCTTGCCTTTGCATACATGCCCTGCTCTTGCGCATTTCTACTTAATGGCAGCAATGGTGGAGAGAAGGCAGGCAGATGGTGTCTTGAGGGGCACAAAGTGAAAAGAGAGGGGAAAGCCTCAAGGTGCTTGCCAATGTTTCAACTAGAGGTTAGGACAAATCCTCTTGTTGAAACATTGGCACGCACCCTGCCACTCTCTCCTTCCTCATTCACTTTATCAATGGCAGCTAGGATATCATTAACTGGTGTTCATTCTATGATCTGGCCACTTTGCTCCTTTCCTGGCTCACAATGTTGCAGTTACCATTTTCCATATCTTGCTGTGCTGTCTGCAGTTTAAGTTGAGCAGTTTTTGTTAGCTTTCACATTTTTGCTCCATAGGTAAGGGTAAGATACAACCGTTATAGTTCTTCTCTTGAAGGATATTGGCAATCTGCTATTCACGACGTAAGTGTGCCTGTCCAATGCACTGTGCCCCATTCTGACTGCTATCATTGTTCCACACTCATGGACTGGATCTGTGGTCACTGCCTGCACTAAGCAGCTGTGTTTAACCTATGAGGCCCTCGGGCCAGTAGCTTTGTATATATGTGACTAGTTCTTAGCGTGGTGTATTTTAACATGTTAATTCATAAGTTTACCACTTAAAATAGTTTGCTGCCTATCACGAACTGTTTTTGCTTTCACGACGGTTTTGAACATTATCATAGATTTCTGGATAATTTTTAGACCCACCATTGTGCTTTGCTTGTCTTGGTCCTCGATCATGGCATGTGGGGATTAATGTTCCGAAGCTGCACATGGGTTATGAGAGATGCTGTAATGGGGAGCTCCGGATGAAATTTGACGACCTGGAGTTCTTTAATGTGCGCTGATATCGTACAGGACGCGTTTTTTTTTCCTGCACTACAGTGCAGTTGCACTGGAAGAAGTTGAATGCTGTGACCTTGTGCCATACAGCCAAATGCCATAGCCACAAAACTATGACTTTAGGGGCACCTTCTGTACTGTGTGAAGTCAAAATTGGAGATTCCTCGTGTTATTAAAGTGCGCAGTAATAGCTGGTCAATCTGGCGATACTGAAGTGTTATGCTCCTTGGAAGATGCTACAGCTTGCAACAGTGTGCCACAGGTGTGTAACACATTCATTAACTAATAAAAAGGAAAGATGTTACAATGAAAAGAAAGTTTCATGTTTTCATTTTGCACATGGTACCACTGATGTTGCAGTAGTCACAAGGAAACTGTCGGTCTGCATCAGTGCACGGTTAGAAAAGTGTGCTGAAACCATATTTTGGATGGAAGAAGGTGTTCCTGTTATCAATATCTATTGTCGAATGAGCCCTCTTTATGGCAGGGTGTGATGTTTCCAGTTAGAAAGTGGGTAGGGACCGTACACATGCAAGATCCAGCTTTGTCGAGTATGGAACAAGAATCGCAGTGGAAGCTTGGTGCTTGCATTTCACACATGAGCTCATGGCACTTGCGGATGATTTTATTTGTGATGGTTGTCACATTAAGAAGATGGCTACTGCGGGCATTCTTGAATTTGAGTATGCTGAAGGAATTGCGTGCACTTTTGCTTAAATTTAAGTTTGTCCTAAAAAAATACCATTTAACATGACAACGCTTGGAATGACAAATCGGGTGACAAAACCACCGCGTTGAACAAGCTGCAGTTTCGGGATGCACTGCCTCACCCACCTATAGTTCTGAACTAGCGCCATGAGGCTTCTTGCTATTCCTGTAACTGAAAGAACATATAAAGACCATGCAGGTCCCAACAGGGGCCATTGGCCTCATTCTTCTCCGACAGCAAGTAAACAATAGTGCATCGATGGCGTAAGAGCATCAGCGTCAGTGGGGGACTATATCAAAAAATTAATTACACCTCCAAAAAGACATCCCAGTTAAGCTTTATTTTGACATCTTTCATTCTTTTTAACACGTTACAGACAAGGAGGCAAATTATTCAGCACACCTCTCAAGCTTAGGATATATGTATCAAATTTTTGTGTCTGTATATTCAGTTCCTTGCAATTGGAGGCTACTTCAGTAATAAGGGATGATTAATTCAATTGATTCATTTATCCTATGGACTAATGTATTGTGGCCTCATTTTCTGTTATCTTTTAGGTCGTGTCCTTAGCCTAATTATAGTTCTTTATTTCCTGATAGTTCTCTAAATAATCATTTTTGGAATGTATGCACTTGAGCTGGTGTGTAGCTTTGAAAGCACAGTACCAGAATGCCATATGCTTGTTCACACATGTTGTGCTAGCTGGTACAACTTGGATTGGTGTGGTGAGTGGGATTTAACATCCCAGAGCTGCACATTGTCTATAAGAGACACCACAGTAGAGGAACTGATTTTGACCACCCGGGGTCGAATTAATTATGAGCTCAGTTGCGATCCACATGACAGACAAGATGAAATGTAATGCATTTAGGTTCATATGAGCCATATAAAAGACACATATGAGCTGAAAAATAATTGAGAGACACATATTGGCCCATAACAAAGACACATCGTCCCAATCGAGTGACTGAGACACATCCGAGTGATACAAGAGACACATATTGGCCCATACGAGTGACTGGGAGACACGTATCAACCCATACGAGTGACTGAGAGACACATATCAACACATACAAGTGATACGGGAGACACATATTGGCCCATACGAGTGATACAACAGACACGTATCTGCCATACTAGTGATACGATAGAAACATATTGGCCATACGAGTGGTATGGGGGAACACGTAATACCGTATACGTGACACATATTACATTATACGTGGCACGTATTACATTATACGTGGCACATATTCAACACATATCTCGTATTACCACATATCGCACACATATAAATTCATACTAGGCACATATCCATCCATACGAGATTTTTCGATAGGGAAGTTGCGCAAATCGACCGTTCGCACGTGTTTCGTGACGAAAAATGGCTTAATCGGGGTGTTTATCAGCACGTTCCATTTACAGAAGCGCAAGTCCAAAACATCCAAGGCGCTATTGGCGTCGTACAATATAGTTTCCAACAGAGTCGTGATCGTCGGAGACAGCCTGTATGTGTAAGTAGAAACGGCGCGATCATTTGTGGCGTCGAAAATTTTCAAACGTCTCATGTTTTTCGCGACGTGCAATAAATTTACCGTGTTAAAAAGCACTTCTGGAACGTGATCCGAATTTTCGTTATTATTGTTTATTGGAATCAATATACAACGTGGAGCGTTTGCCTGGTCCACTACTACGGCATCGTATTCCATGTCATTTTGCATCATTGTTTTACCTATATACAAATTATATTACACTCTTACGTGCGACAAATGTGTGTTTTTGTCCAGTATATGATATCGCGTTATTATATACACGATTACAAGTATCAGTACCATGATACAACAAATTATGGCCGCATATAACGAGGCTCGTTCTGAATCAGTGCCACTGCTGCACCTCGAACACATGTTAAGTAATGATTGTGTATTATCTTAACGAGCAGTACACTGCCAAGGACATGGCGGTTATTCCACCCGTTACGGAAATCGCCAATATCGCAATATTGCCGCCGTGAATCTGCGTCGAATTCTCTGCATGTACACCGTCAAACACCCGCCGTTTCTTTAACGAATTATTCACACTGATTTGCGCGTCGGGGAGCGCGCGTTGTTTGTCATAATGTCGTCGCTTCGCGGGGATCGGTTTTATCGCTGCGTGTGATGACAATATATTATGGCGTTGTTTGGTTAATATGCGTGTGGGTAAACGTTGGGTGGAGAACGTGCGCATAAGATACCTGGTTTTAGAATGGGATGTCATGGGCATGGGGGGTGTGGAAGATGGCAGAGCAGAAGACGAGGATCGCGATGTTTCACTGGTTGAAGAATGCTTAGTGGAATCGCGAGGAGTCGCGGCGGTGGTAGGTTGCGATGCGGGGGTTATTATTGTCGAAAGTGGTGTTGCAGATGTTAACTGAGTGGAAGTGGTTGCAATAGTGGTGGTGGTAGGTGGGGGTGTGGTGCTTGGTTTTTCACAATACATATTTTGACAGGTATCGTTCAAAATTCCAGCACATTTTATCGCGCATGTTGTCTGCGTGCCAGATTCTGGTATGCACGTATACCTAACAATCTCATTAAAGTACATATCGGTGAAAAAATCATTTTCATTTCTACTTGCAGTGTTTATCATACGTGCGTAGGCAACTGGACGCGGCGGTGGTGAACAACCGCAATCGGCAGTATCGTTCCACCCAGTTTTTTTACATTGCAAATATCTAGTCACTACACCACAGTCGGATTTCACGACTCGTCACCTTCTCGACAAACCGGATACGTATCGCACAATATTTGCCAATGTTTCATTCTAATATTTGCATCTATGTCAGTCCAATCGCCAGCCGCCCCTTGACAACGTAGACGTGCACTCTGTTTAGGTTTTTGCGCCATTGTAAAATGGTACTTCGGTACGCTTACACGTGTGTAAGAAATGCGATTGATTCTCATTTCGCTAATGTTTGGAAATACAGCGTCGTTGCACACTATCGTAAGCTCCGTTCCCGGTTTTACGTATAATTGCGATTCTGGTATGTCGGGATCGGGGAATGTCAAGTCGGTAGCATTCTCCATTGACGTGTTATATATGTACATATCTGCATTGTGCATGGTGTGTATATTGCAAACATAGTCAAAATGTAATGGCGTTGTGACGTTCCAACAACCGGCTACGCAAGCTATCGTCGGAGTGTCCGTGTCCATGTCCAGTGGAACGACCACGTCGTATACGTTATCCAAAAACGTTGAATTATACACTGGGTTTCTTTTACGCGCCAATCGCCCGTGTGGCATAGGTAATCCCAGTACATACACGGGGCATTCCTCGTGACATTGTATGTGCGACATATTAAACGGTTTATACACAATATCAGTCATACCGTCCTCACAAGACGCGGTACTATTCGTGAAATTTTCAAAATTTTCGCGCATTCGTTTCCTCGTATAGCGCGATATTCTCAAGTTTTCGTACTCGAGGTCCGCAACTTTATATTCTACAACTCCCAATTTTTTATCTGGCATGCATTTTATCACGGATGGGCCGGAGAGTACTTGATCATTTTCACAAGTAATCAGCGCCTGCATTCCAACGGGCAAAAAGTGTTGTATACCCTGTGGTAATTTTATTTGAAATGGAGCATCACGCTATTTATGTATCGGAGGACATGCAAACATACACTTGTAGGCAGGTAACCACGTACCTTCGCGTGTACACACAGACGGACGAGCCTTAGTAACGTCAAATACTACATTTTGTTTGGGTTGTACTTCCATTAAATACTCGTCATTATTAAGGCATTTCATTGCATCAACGGGAATCGACGTGTTTGGGGGAACTATCGTAAATGGCGGTATGCGGTCGTTAATTATGTCAACGTAACATCCAGTGCAAATTACATGTTGCTGTGGATACACCCACGTGTTATCCTCTCCACATGTTAGTTTTAAGGTACTGCCGTGTATAGTACATACGGATACTTCTAACGAATCGCCAATGGCAACCTCAAATGGCGATATGTTAGCCATATCCGATGGGTGTATTGGTAGTAATAACTCTTCGATATAACAGCAGTAAATACGTGATAAAAATACGGAAAAGATTACGCAGAAACCGGATAACGTAATAGCAAACATAACGTCGTGACGGTATATTTTGTGTATATATTAAACGAGAAACCAATTACGCAAATATGCGTCGTCCATATAATAGCGGCTGACGACAGAGGCAACATTTCGCGTTTGGTTTTTCGTAGCATTCGCCGCACAAAGCCGCGTGTCCACACGGAGCATACAGAATGCAGGCATGTTTTGTCATACATATTTTACACAACTGTTCGGATCGATGCCTTGCCAATTCGGCCTGCATGGTGTCGATGATGTGTTTAGACTTGCGAAGCTTTTCTCGCAAGATATTTAAATCTTCGCATTCTTCGTCATTGCTGCGCTCTCCTTCGTCTTCTGCGGGCAATTGGATTCCGCTGCGTATGGATTCGAATTTATTAAAAAATTTGAGCCTGTCTGGAAATGTTTTGGGCAGAGATTTTAAAGACGGTGGGACAATTACGACACTGTTGTCCGTATCTTTGAATACTACTGCACCCGGATTGTCGGCGTGTATTGCGAGTATAGACTTGTCATAAGTATCCGCAGTGAAATTAAACGGGGTGTAACCCGTCCAAAATTCGTCGGTCAGTGCCACGTACTTTACGGACATTGGCAGTGCATCGACGGCACTGTCGTATTTGGAGCGCATGTCTCAGCGTCTGCACGAAACTATCTTTGGACGCGATGTCAGCGTACATGTATTCCGTCTTTTCGGACCACGTGACAAACACGTCTACGATGGTCGTTACGTTGCGGCACAATTCGGGGTTTCTCTTTAACACGTATTCATAAATGTACGCTATTGGCTTTTGAATATCGGGACATTTCATCAAAACCTGGAGATAAATTATCGCGGTCAAAACGTATATCGTTGGAGAAAATCTCGGATCTTGATTAAAGTGTTGAAATATCGCATTATGTACGGCAAAATTTCGCTCTTTCATCATTTCGGTCATGCACGTGTTGTACTCCCTATACGGTTCCGCCAAATTGTTCACGCAGGAACAAAATCGGGTATCGTACGTTCGCAACATCTCGGCGTAATTGTCGTTTTTAAGCATTCGCACGTACGCGGGGAACCTTGTCGCAAAATCAATGTCCATTTGAGAATACTCGGGGTTGAGCAGGCCTTCGACATTTGTCTCGTCGTTGTCTGAAAATGCGGTGCGCTTTTTTTTCCTCGCGGTCGCTGTTGTTGCTGGCTTTTTATCCGCACATTTCTTGCGCTTTCCCGTCGTTTTTAGCGCTTGAGTGCGAGCTGTACTCATCGTGAATAGGTTGGGGTCGTTCGCGTTATTTGTGAATAAAAGTCGGTTCGCTTTATCCAGTGTCAATGAACGTTCATTATTATTCAATTTCCACTTTAAAACATATTCGTTTTTATCTATATTCCCATCACCAGAATTCCACACTACGGCGTCGTCTAAAACGCGTCCTTTGTACTGAAGTAGTGCGAGGCATCCTTGTTCGTTTTCTGGGTGTGCATTAACGCGAATGCGGACGTATTTAACGACCTGGTAATAAGCGTTAAATGCAAGATTCGAAATCGCAGTCTGCATGGCGTTCATGCGCTGCTTGCGCTGTTTGTAAAATGCGTTGGTAAATGACTTCAACGAGTTTACGTACTGTTTGCGTTCTTTTATGCCGACGGTGCATTCCCAGCGCTGTATTCCCCGCAGGGGGGCGCCTGCAGCTTGCAGGCGTCGCGACGGTGAGTGGCGTCACCGCGGGTTCCCGAGCATCCGCAGGGACATCCCCGCAAGGGGACGATGGTGAACTGTGCATCACCACGGACCCGAGCACCCGCGCCTCGCCGTGCGTGGCATCGCCGTGTCCGGGGAAAAGGGGATCCTGCTGGCTGAGCCGATGCCGAGCGTTTGGACCCTTAAGGCCCCTTGGCAGAGGCAACACACCACTTTGGCCCCAGCTTCCTGCAGACGGCACCTCCGGCCTGACCCGACCGGGGGGAATCGGCAGTCGCCTTTTCCTATCCTCCTCTCCATCTTTCACTTTCCTATCTCTGTCTCACAACTCTTCTATATCCTACTCACTTCTTGGTTTTTCCTGTTTTCCTGGCGGCGAGGGTTAACCTTGTGTGACCAACTACCCTGAGTTGAGTCATATTTGGTTATAGTTAAGGTGTACAGCTGGCGTGGGCAGGACTTGCTTTCAAGTTCCTGTCCCGTCCCCTTGTTGGACTCCGTGGTGGGTGGCTGGCACCATGACCGAATAACTAAATTTTCTTTATGGCTCCCCCCCTTTCAAAACCTGATCGCTCTCTGAAAAGAGGGCGGAACGAAGCAACAGACTTTTTCCCGAAAAAGAAAACAACCTTTCCAAAGTTCCATGTCATACATAGTACAGTAGAAGGAAAACAGGCAAGAATACTATCACCCTTTCTTGTGTCAAAGTGCCTAACAGATGCACTGGGCCCCGGATATAAGCTATCGAAAATGGCCAGTGGCGACTTATTACTAGAAATCCGTGACCATACCCAAAACTCCAAGATCTCAGACATTCTCTCTATTGGAGACATCCCAGTCTCCATAACAGCCCACAGATCCCTCAATACCGTCCGTGGTGTCATCTCAGAAAACGACTTCATTCATCTAACAGAAAAAGAAATGCTAGAAGGTCTCAGCGACCAAAATGTCACAGATGTCTATCGAATTAAAATCCGCAAAGACAACAAAGAAATAGATACTAAACACCTCGTACTCACATTCAGCACAAGCACATTACCTGAAACCATCGAAGTCGGATACCTTAAAGTTAATGTCAGGCACTACATTCCTAACCCACGCAGATGCTTCAACTGTCAGAGATTCGGGCACGGCTCTCAGAGTTGCCGCGGCCGCAAAACCTGTGCGAAATGCGCTTCTAAGGACCACAATTCAGAGGAATGTGACGCAGCACTGCGCTGCGCAAATTGCGAAGGAGACCACGCTGCGTACTCCAGGGCGTGTCCGTCCTGGAAAAAGGAGAAAGAAATTATCACCATAAAGACCAAAGAAAACATTTCATTTAAAGAAGCCAGGAGGCGTTTTGCACTAAACAACACATTCTCGTTCACAGCGAAACCAAACTTCGCTGATGTGGTGCGCAGGGGCGTAGCACCACACAGCACTCCGGCACCTGCCAAGGCCACTTCCACCGAGCCTATGGCAGGGCCATCCACGCCCCAGGCAGGGTCAGCGAAAGCTGCCCTGCCATTTTCACAGCAGGGAGCGCCGGTCCATGGGTCGGCATCCCGCAGGACTTCCCCCCGTCAGGGGAGGCCTGAAACTAACACAACCGCGGCTGCGCGGTCCTCCAGCACCTCTGGCGAGGTGATGGATACAACTCCCAGTCCGCCCGCTTTGCAGCGGCGGAACAGCTCTCTTGAGCGAAAAAAAGACAGACCCCTCATAACGGGCCCTGAGCATAAGTAAACGCCTTAGCGTTCTCACCCCAAAAATTAACATGGCTTTCTTAATTCAGTGGAATTGTAGAGCAATTATGCGGAACTACAGCGACGTAACACATATTTTAGGGTCAATGCTACCCACAGTTTTATGTCTTCAGGAGACCAATCTTGGTCCACAACATGTGCGTATCCTTAAACATTATAACATTTTTAGACGCGATCGCGAGCAGGCAAATCGACTCTCGGGAGGCGTCGCGATTGTCCTTCAAAGCGGCGTCCCTGCTCAAGAAATCAAACTTTACACAAAACTTGAGGCAGTTGCAGTTAGCGTCGTTACCTACAAAACAATAACAATTTGCTCTTTATATCTCCCCCCACACACCACATTAACAATACAAGATTTAGAAGGCCTGATCAATGAATTGCCGGAGCCATATCTTGTAGTTGGCGATTTTAACGCTCACTCCCCGTTTTGGGGAAGCGAACGCTGTGACTCTAGGGGCAAAATTATCGAAGATTTTCTACTCTCGAATAATGTCTGTCTTTAAAACACAGGAAAGGCCACATATTGTTGCCCAAGCTCAGCAAAAATGAGTTTCCTTGATCTAGCTTTCACATCACCGTCTCTTTTTACCGATTTTAAATAGGATGTTTTAAATGATCCTCTGGGAAGTGATCACCTACCCACTGTCATCAGGCTCTCGTCTTCCACTCCAGTCATCCCCACAAGACCACGGCGCTGGAAATTTCACCTCGCCGACTGGTCACTTTTTACAGAATGTGCCACTCTAGATAAAGAATTTTCTGAAGACCTCAGCATAGATGAAATTAATGAAAGATTTACTACATGCATTATATCTGCTGCAACACTCGCTATACCACAAACAACAGGACTCGTACAGAAGAAACACAAAGTATGGTGGACAGAAGAATGTACATTTGCAAAAAAACAGCAAAATAAAGCATGGGGCACCTTGCGCCGGTACCCCACTGCAGAGAACTTACTCATTTTTAAAAGGGCCAAGGCGAGATCGCGGTACGTGCGCAGGAATGCTGAGAAAACCTCCTGGCAGAAATATGTGTCCGCTATAAATAGTTCAATACCATCAAAGAAAATGTGGGACAAAGTTCGTAAATTCACTGGTGACCATACTTCCTTCACACTTCCGCTTTTGACAACACCCGGTACACAAACATCGTTGGAAGAACAGGCCAATTTATTGGGCGAGCACTTTGCTGAAGTCTCAAGATCATCCCACTACACAAGCACATTCCAGAAACACAAAGCTATAGCTGAAAAACAAAAACTTCCATTCGGAGCAGGCATGCAGGAAGACTACAACCAGCCCATTACACTCCAGGAATTAAATAGAGTATTATCTTCCGGTAAAAAGACAGCACCAGGCCCAGACAATGTGCATTACACTATGCTTGCCCATCTCTCTGATACAGCCGTACAGGCACTGTTAAAATTCTTCAATAAAATATGGATGACTGGCAGAATACCTGAGGAGTGGAAGAAAGCAGTAATAGTACCTTTTTTGAAACCCGGAAAATCACCAACAAGTCCTGACAATTACAGACCAATAGCCCTCACCAGCTGCATTGCTAAATCTTTTGAAAGTGTAATAAATATTAGACTCACCTTTGTACTCGAATCTCGGCAACTATTAGATGTACATCAATGTGGATTCAGAAAAGCATGCTCAACCACCGATCACCTTGTCCGCCTAGAGAACACCATACGGGAAGCGTTCATCCACAAACAGCAGTGTATCGGGGTCTTCTTCGACATGGAGAAGGCATACGATACCACGTGGAAGTTCGGTATCCTCCGCGACCTAGCAGAGCTAGGTATCCGAGGCAGGATGCTGAACTGCTTGAACGACTTCCTGGCTAACCGCACATTTAGGGTCCGCCTAGGAACAACTCTCTCCATGACTTTCACCCAAGAGAATGGCGTACCCCAAGGTTGCATTCTAAGCACGACACTCTTCGTAGTAAAAATGAATTCGTTAACCAAAGTAATACCCAAGTCCATAATGTATTCGGTTTATGTAGATGACCTACAGATAGAATGCACCTCCTCCAGCATATTGTCCTGCGAGAGACAAATACAAATCACACTAAATAAACTAGCTGCTTGGGCAGAGATAAATGGGTTCAAGTTCTCTCCTCAAAAAACAGTAGCCGTTCTGTTCTCATTACGACGAGGCCTACAATTCAATCCCAACCTATACTTGAATCAAGCCACACTACCAATTAAACCAGAACATAAATTTTTAGGACTCACTTTTGACAAGAAACTCACATTTCTACCACACATTAACAACCTTATAAAGAAAGCGTCCCAAGCCCTCAATGTATTAAAGGTGCTCTCGCGAAAACGGTGGGGGTCCGATAGAACATGCCTTTTACACATCTATCGCCCTCTGGTACGCTCCAAGCTGGACTATGGGTGCATAGTATACGGTTCAGCAAGAGCATCCTACTTGAAACGACTGGACCCTGTTCATAATCTTGGTCTGCGACTATCAACTGGAGCATATAGAACATCCCCGATAAACAGTCTTTACATTGAAGCTAATGAGCCTGCACTAGAGGATAGAAGAGTCACACTGACATGCGCTTATGTCCTAAAAACCCGTTCTCTTCCTAAACATCTCTGCCATCCCATTGTTACCAAGTGCCCATCCAAAAGATTATTCAACAATAAACCACAATCCATCCGGCCACTAATAATGCGCTTTGAAGATAAATGTGAAGAGTTAGGAGTACTGGATGCCCTGCCGAATATTGCACAAAAATATGAAAATTTACCACCATGGTACAACCTGCCTTCAGTGTGCGACTTCACACTGACACACTTACATAAAAAGGAAATGCCACATCAGCTCATACTACAAGAATTCTTTGAACTGCAAGAAAAATATGACACCTTCACTGAATATTACACTGATGGGTCAAAAACAGAAAGTCATGTTGGATGTGCAGTAATTCAAGACAAAAATGAAAAAATGATACAACTGCCACAGTATGCATCGGTTTTTACTGCCGAGAGTTATGCAGTCTTTGTAGCCGTAGACCAAATAGTAAAAGAAAACATTAAAAATAGCGTCATTTACACCGATTCACTGAGTATGCTCAAAGCGCTGCACTGTAGAAACGCTGCTGAACTCATCATAGGAAACATCATACATAACATAATTAAAATAAAAAAACAAAAACATAACATTATATTCTGCTGGGTGCCCAGCCATGTTGGAATTGTCGGTAATGAGAGAGCATATGCATGCGCAGCACAAGCTCGAATTGATCAAATAAAACAAGATAACATACCACACAGGGATTTTTTGAAATTAGTGCACAGTAAACTCAGAATTAAGTGGCAGGCTGCATGGGAAGAACAGGCAAACAACAAACTGCATTCTATAAAACCCGTTTTAGGAGAATGGAAATCATGTAGACATCAAGAACGTTTTACTGAAGTTATTTTATGTCGGCTACGCATTGGGCACACACACCTTACACACAACTTTTTACTGACAAAACAAGACAAACCTCTCTACGAAATGTGCGGCGATGTACTCACTGTAAACCACATTTTAATTTCATGTAGAAAACTGGAACAACTGAGAAAATATTTTACAACACTCTACAATGAATACATCCCATTGCACCCCAAGTTGCTTTTAGGTGATCAAGCACTGTTTGATCTTTAAAGTATTTTTAAGTTTCTTAATGAAGCCAATGTTTTAAACAAACTCTAGGTATAAAAAGTGTTACATTTAACAAAAACCTAACCTTGTGTTTGGCGCATCATAGCCATAGTTGCTTTTGCGCCATTAAAATCAATATAACTAACTAACAGCTCGCGCCTGCGAGCCGCCGTGTAGCCCCCGGAAAGGAGTGAGGCAGCGTGGGCGAGCGCCGGGTGCTGCTCCATGAACTCCACCATTATCAGGTATTGTTCCTTCGAGACAAGTGCGGTCGTCTTCTCAGACATGGTGGATGGTCGTTTCAAATGATAACGGTATGTCCTGCCAATTCCGCCAGCATTTCTAGGTATAGGTCAGGGAATGAAATAGGGAATAATGGGGAATGTACAGCTTGGCTTCACGCGGACGTGCGCTATATATAACTTGGGTTCACACAGCAGAGCATAGACGTGAGCTCTATTGGAACAACCTATACAAGGTTACGAAGCAGCAAGGACGAGCAAGACGGTTGGTAGAGTGCGCCTAATCGTTTTTCTCGTCCTTGATGGTTCCTTACTTACACGCCTACACACGATGAACTGACGATCACGCAGCCATACAACTTTATTTCGCCCCATATGTCACACTTCCCCGTCGTCTTGTATTTAGCAAACAAAAAACAGAACTACACATCCCACACGTTTACCGAAGAGCATCTTTGGGCCATTGTTGTCATCGATAATAAGCAAATACACACTTACCACGATATGTTGTCTTCGTCGATTTTCCAGCCCAGCGCTCCTTGTAAGTTGATCTCCGCAGGCCCGTAGCATTCACTGCCTTCAATCAGATTTTTCTGCGCACTTCAGACATCCGCAAAGTACCTTGATTTTAGACGACGCGCAAAAAATCGGGAACTAGCCATAGAATCAGCTGTTTTCTTGCATTCCGCCATGTTCACGCGATACCACTGCCAGCACGTCCTCATGAAAAAAGAAGTTACCCTACAGCAAAATTATTTGAAAAAATGAGAACGCTTCTAATTTTCCTTCCTGTTATTCACTTTACAACACAGTTTACTACCAAAATAAAACATTACTTGTTTTCTTCATTGCTTTCAATCGGTTTCGAATTAACGGGATTTTTTATGCACAGATCTCAATGCAGCTTGGCCAGACCAAGTAGTGTAGTTCGGATTATCCGAGAATTCAAATTATTGAGGTTCGAGTTAACGATCTTGCACTGTAAAGTCCTCTTTATTGTGTGGAATGGCTCTCATAAGTCTGTAAATAATTAATGGCATCACTGTCATATTAGTCAGACTCACAGAATCTCAAATGGGCCGCATTCCAAAAATGGGGTCGATTGTCACCCGTAACAGTGACTAAATGCGTGCAGCTATGAAACAAGAACGAATGGCTTACCTGACACTGAAGCCACCATTAGAGCGGAAAACGGTGGATGTATTTTCGTCATCCCATTAGAGATTGCATTATTTGACAGCGTACCTGTGAGGCTCCTCTGGACAAGGATTTCGTTGCCCCACAGGCACACTGCCAACTGTTTGCAGAATGTGGCGTCGCTGGCCGATGCCAGCAGGCGATTCCACGCAGCCACTGGCACATAACTCCTATGCCCAACATGAACCGAAGATGAACACACAGCACAGATGCTTTTAATGCTGTTTTAAATGCAGAGCTCACCCGACATGAAATGCCGACATAAACATACTTGCTAGTGATCTGACTGCTGATTGAACATAAAAGCCACATAAAAATGCACAGAATAAGGGACCAGTCTTAGATGTGCTTCCTGAGAAGCACTTTCACATACTAATTCCTGCTCAAAGTAACCAAGACACACTGCAGGGGTGGAGACAACAAATTTTCGGTTTGCATGTATATTCTATCAAATGCTGCACACTAGTTGCTTCCAAAAGTATGATACGTGTAGTATTCCTATGTGTATGGTAAAAAATGGTTTGGTTTGGCGTTAAGGGTTTTGACGTCTGAAAGCAACTCAGGCTATAAGGAACATCAGAGTGGAGAGCTACAGAAATTTCTAGCAGATGGCGTTCTTGTATATTCCATAATTACATCAGTACTGCAGAAAAACAACCCGGACTAGTTTCATGGGCCCCAACAGTCGACACCCCGACTGTTACACTGTCTGCTCTTATTACATGCGCTGTACCGGCGCCTTTAAAATACTAACACACATAGCCAGTACAGCGATATTTAATATCAAGCTAGCAAGGGCCAAAACTCAGTTCTCAGGTCCAAGCGGGCTGCTTTGTTGGCGAGCTAGGCACCGCACCTTGTGACTTGCAACCTTTGCCAAAGAAGCCAGTCACAGCAAGTGGCGTAGAATTATGGCAAGTTAGTCAAGTTGGTATTTTTTTTGGTGAGCGAAGGTCTAAAAAATTACTATATAGCACAGCACCGGCAGTTTTACTTCTCTGCAGCGGTGTTCCATGCTGCTTACAATACACTGAAAGACTTCAAAAACTTTATCCTGGATGCTTGGAAACTTATCTGCTTTACAGGCCTTGTGACTTGCCCTAATGCATGCTCTGAAGAATGACAACTTAGGGGATGCACTAATATTTCGATTCAGTTCAATTAACATTGACACACTACGAAATTACAGGAGTACATCATTTCTGAAGTTGCCACTGTGGTACAAAACAATTACATATTACACAGCGTAAGTTGTGTTTCACCGTGGAAGATAACAGAAGTCAACACCAAATGACGTTTAGTATGAAGAAACACATAGCAGCAAAACATTGCGTCTGGGCGTGGAATCACATGCAATAATAAAACAATAAAATCAAGAATAACACGTCGTAACATCACATGTCAATTTTCCACCCAGTGCTATATGCGAATTAAAATAATAATGAACCCAAATTTGAAGTTCTGGTTGCATAACAATTCAGCCCTACACTGCAGTGGGAGCACTTCTTTTCCACAGGATCATACGTATAGATCACTCTATCAGGTTCAAGTATCTCGAACTAAGGCAGAAACGTACTTGCAACTAGATAAAGAGGCTCTGACGTTAGTATTTCGTTTCAGTTTTGGGGATGTGTGTATGGAAACCTGTTTGTCTTAGTCACAACCACAAACTTTTAGGGCTATTTGGTCCACAACTATTCCCCGCATTGCCCACACTAAATGGCTGGCCTTGATGCTATGAAGTTATCAAAGCAAGTTAGAATACGAAAAAGTCGTTGAAAGTACCAACGCACATGCCCTCAGTCACCTGCGTTGGCTAAACGTGCCATGACACGGGAGAATAACTGAATCTATTGTCACTTCGGTAAGAACAATAGTTGCGCGGGGTCGCCGCACGGGGGCGCCTGCAAGCTGCAGGCGCCCCCCGAGGGTTTAGAGATAAGAATAGTCATGTAAATAAATCTGCGGTGGAAATGAGCAAAAAGCGATTGGAGGATTGTTGGTACAAAATCAGAGAGGTGACATGTTTTACAGTGTAGGAAGACGTTTTTTTAAAGGAAATGGCGAATTGTATTAACAACTTACAGCAGAGTAAACAAAAAAAGGAAAAAAAATCTGAGCATAGTGGCAACAACCACTGCCCCGTTTCAAAGGGGACGCTCCTACCTTCCATCCATCCATCCATCCATTGGTGAGTGGCGACACCACGTGTTCCCCGAGCATCCGCAACGCCCCCCCCCCCCCCCACCCCCACCGCCCCAAGGGGGATGACGGTGAACAGTGCATCACCACGGACCCGAGCACCCGCGCTTCGCCGTGCGTGGCATCACTGTGTCCGGGAAAAATGATATCCTGGTGGTTGAGCCGATGCTGAGCGTTTGGGCCTTTAAGGCCCCTCGGCAGAGGCAACACACCACTTTGGCCCCACCTTCTTGTAGACGGCACTTCCGGCTTTACCCGACAGGGGAAATCGGCAGTCGCCTTTTCCTTTCCTCCTCTCCATCTTTTACTTTCCTATCGTCTTTCTCACAACTCTTCTGTGTTCTCTCGCCGTTTTTTTTCTTACATATTTAATAGGCGGCAAGGGTTAACTGTGTGGCGTAACTACCCTCAGTTGCCCTTATTTGGTTATAGCAATGGTGTACAGCTGGCGTGGGCAGGACTTACAAGTTCCTGTCCCGTCCCCTTGTTGGGCTCCATGGTGGGTGGCTGGCACCATGGCCGAAGAACACTTTTTTATGGCTACTTGTCTCCTTTCTTACCTCTGTTCTTTTCTGGCTACCTTTCAGCTGGACCACCCTGCTGCAGGTGGGAGCTCCACAGTGACGACCTCAAGTGGCTGCTCCATCACGACAGCAGTGATTTTAGCCAATCCGGGTTCGCAAATTAAAGAAAGTGCCACCCGCTCATTAGTTGGACAGGAGCAGTACTGGGGAGGGGCAAAAATGACGCCTGTGGCGCCGACTCTTGTGGCAGAAGGGTTGAAATGGGGGCCAGTTGGTACATTGTAAATTTAAACTAATCAGTCACAAAAGACAAGGGACGAGAGAAGGAGATTTATGAGAAAAGACATAGCCCCAGCAAGGCCAGCAGTGCATGCGCAATAGAAGCATCACAAATCACAGCGCATAGTACACAAAATATATCACATCTCCCGTGACCGCCCTAAAAAAAGCAAGTTCTTTCTCGAGTAAACGCACCGAGTTTGTGCTAATGCAATCATGGCCTCATGCTATCATGGCCGCATGCATGATTCAGCAATGTAACGATTCTTTGTACAGGCAAGGAAAAGCAAGAGCGAGAAATCTTGGAATCGTACCATATCAGTTTGTCAGGCCGTGATTGCTGTAGCACAACCTCGGTGCGCTTACTGGAGAAAGAACTTGGTGTTTTAGGTCGGTCGCGGTAAATGTGATATCTTCTTTGTCCTCAGTTCATAGTCCAGCCGTTGTGGCGTGATCACTCCTTCTATTGTTCCTTGTTTTTGTGACTGCTTATTTTCAATTGTTGTGGTGGTTTCGACAAGGACTTCGTGAATACCTGGAGCGGCTTCTCAATCAAGATAGTTCAGAGCAGGCTCGTCACATCATCAGCACTGCGTGCCCACCAGTGTTCTATTCGTAGGTCACCACCAAAGTTTGAAATGTGAAGAATGCCAAAATTTTGAAGTAGGCCCACTCCTGAAAATGGATTAAGGTGAACTTGTGCTTCAGAGGCCGATAATCCAGTATAGTTCGAGAAGGTGCTCGAACGTTCTTGATGGCTCATGCATACCATAGAGTTCTATTGCTTTCATCTGCAATGTTCTTCCAGGGCGTCGGAACAGGAAATATTGGCGACCAGAGGACATCATCGGTATTAAGCTGTTCATCAGCGCTCGAGCTGGGAGCGGTAGGCGATGGTTCCACTGAAGAATCTTTCACCCATCATCGATGCCATTGCCCTGGTGACCAGAGAAATCCTGGATGCTAGCCACGACTCCCAGCCTGGCGTCTACCTTCTGCGGGGACGAGCTGCACGATTCCTACGCAGGTGGCGCCTTCAACAAGGGCTCCATAGAGACTACCTTCAGCGCCTTCTCGATCAAGATGATAGCGGTTTCAGCCGGTACGGGCTCGTCACGTAATTAGCACCGCGTGACCACCATTGGTCCAACCATAGGGCTCCGCAAAAGTTGAAATCGTGAGGTGTCCCCAAATTTGGAAATTGGTCCACTCCCAAAAACTCCTAACGACCCTGAACATTTCCAAGCTACCCCCTACTAAAATGAATTAGGGTGAATAATGCATTGGAATAGTGTAATCAAATAGGAAAATTCCAATATAACGTAAGAAAAGGTGCTCGAACATTCAGATGACTCATGCAGGCCATATTAATGCAAATGAACCGATTCCAACCGGAGTTCCGGCGGGATAATCGCAAGAACAATACACGCTCATTGTAGGGACCATTGCAGGCAGCCTTAAGTATATCGCATTTTCTTTATTAAGCTTGTGGTTAAAAAGACCCGAGGTGTTTATTATTACTAAGGGTTCGTTGTTTGTTGTCGCCCCAATCCGCTACCAGCTCAACCGCAACCTATGACGCAGAGCTAATGGCCCGTCAGTACTTCATGTTACAGCCACAGGAAAGGAAGAGCAACATATTAGACTTTTGGGAGTCCTGGCAATGCTGCACAGCACTCCTCTCTGAAGTGGCTAGGGAGTACTTGTGCGTTACAGCAACGTTGGTACCAGAAGAGCTCGTATTCTCATCGGCTGGACTGATCATTTCAGTTATGAGGGGTTCATAGCTCATAGCCTGAGTTTCTTTAGAATGTTAAACCCCATAAACGAAACTAAATCAATCAGTGACGTCGTACCGTAGCTGAGGGCCAGTAAAAATATCACTAATTGATCGAAGTCTAATTATTCGGTGCGCACTCGGCTGAGCAAAATATTATGTTCCGTGCCGTACGCCTCTTCCTGGCTCAGCGGACAAGGATTTGCGTCTGGCGCGCTCTCACAAGTGCTTATTTTTTGTTTGTTCGGGAGGAATCAAGTCCACTTATATGCGACTATGCAACAGTACTGCGGATGTTTTACAGATTCACCGCTGAGTGGGATGAGTGCCCACGTTGTCGCGCTGGCGAGGCAAGGTAAAGCGTGGAGCAAGCAGCAGATTGTGGTTGCTGGGGGACGAAGTCTTTAGCAGCGCGGCCCCACTTTCTACCGAAAGTACGGTTCCGGCGGCGTGGGCCAGCACCAGACGTTCCTGGACCATGTGTTGGGAAACCTGCGCCTTTCTCGGTCCTACAAAGAGAGTCCACTGGCAGCCAGCATTACCGGTTGACTTGTTTGTGGAAGGTGTGGGGCATGCATTAGTGGTAAGATTTCGTCAAGGCGTTTCTACAACAAAGCGGAATGACTCCACGCTTTACCAGTTTTGAGTGGGCGGAGCGAAAAAGCTTGCCCGCGAGGTCCATAGCTCCAGCAAACTTGTTTGTCGGTGGGTGAAAAGTTATTTTCCAGAAAGGCTATTTCCCTGGCAGATGGTAGTTCATGGGTTAGTTTTAGAGGACTGAAGTTACTCTGGACGGCTGATAAAATTTTGCTAGCTTCGTACTGAAGGGAGGTCCGGCCGCAGTCGGTAAACACTAAAAAAAAATCAACAAATCTAAAAACCATAAACTTTTGATCCCTGAAGGTGGCTCTGGAGGGCTCTGTCAAGGGAGCTTAAAAACAATCAGATCAGTGAGCACCCGTGCTCAGTGATCAGGGAGCACAACGGTGGATCAGTACATATTAGGCTTCGCCCGGTGAATTTGGGTGGAAGCGAAATGCAAAACATTCTTGTGCGCTCTGCGATGTCAGCGCACATTAATGTACCCCAGATGGTTTAAACTCACCCCGCGCCCTCTCCACTACGGCATCCCTTATAGCCGATGTCCCACTAAAGCACGTTAAAGCTCTCAATTTACGATTCACTTACGAACATTTACGAACATAGGTTATGAGGTTTGCCGTAGAAGAGGACTTTGGAATAGTTAACCACCCAGGGGTCTTATACGTACACTGACATCTCACAGCAAACGGACCGCCTAGTATTTAGTCAGGATCTGAATCCGCACACCGCAGTCAAGTTTCGATACCGCTGCGTTGTGCGCATTCGCCGAACGACATAACCACTAAACCACCACCTCGGATCCGAAATTATATGTGCTGATTGCACTCTTGAAAAACAGGACTGTAGAGGACAGTAGCTTTGCAATTCCAAAACACTTTTCAGTAACAAGCCCCAACTAATCAGGTTTCTGTCACTTCACTTTGAAGAGATATGTCAATAATTATGAGTACTAGTTAGGCTTCCCAATAGTGCCCGAAGACACGGTACACTGCCAGCCTCGTACAGCCTTCTTTCTGTATGTGAAGTCACATTAAACGCGGTTTCATGAAAAATAAGCATCACACCTGGCACTGCAGCATTGCCTGCCGCTACAAGCGCCATCTTTGAAACGTGTTAGGAACCTGCTAGTGTCCTACCTTGAGGGCAGCATTACGCTATTACCGCACGGTAGGCAAATAAACGAAGCTTATAGATCTCTTCAGTTGCAGCAGACACGAAGCCGTTCCAATTCTGCGAAACTGCACTGCTACAAATATATATTGCATTTTGAAATTCAAGAATAAAAACATCAGCAACTAAATTTTTTGGCATGTATGTATTCATGAACATATTCCGGCCTTTTACTGCGGAATTAAGTATTTGATTCGTCCAGACGCTGGTCTAAAATGCAGAAACAGTGTATTGCTAAATATCAGTTATCGCAAATGCCGCCGCGGTGGCACGAGGGTTATGGTGTTGCTGACACGAAAGACGCGGGTTCGGTTCGCACGCAAGAAGACTTAAGTGCACCTTTAATTTTTATTGCAGTCGAGGGACCTCCCACATTTGTTCCTTACGGGATGATGACCGGGAGGCAGTGGCAGGCTATTCTAGAATTTAAGTTCGTTGCATGGAGGAGGAGAATGTCTTTCAAGATTCATCGTGGCAAGTGGCGAAGAGGCTGCGGACGATCGCTTTTTCTTCGTCCTGAAAAAGAAAACGAGGCAGAATAAATGTCGGTATTTGGGGTTTAACATCCCGAAGCGACATATGCAATGAAATACCGTAAGGAAGGGCTCAGAATTAATCCAGACCACCTGGTGTCCTTTAATGTACGCTGCCATCACTCAGTCAATGTTCATGATAAAAATTTTGTTCTTCCAAGGAACAAAACGTAATTTTCGTACTTATTATTTATTAAAACACAAGTTATGGCGGCATTCTTCAGGCTTAGCTCTTACACAGCCATCTAGGCATGCACTAGCTTACAATCGCATGATATATCGGCGATGAAACTCGGTAGACGATTCGTCAGGGGAAGACGCCAGGCCCGAGCTGAATATTGCACCAAACACTACAGAGGCAGACCCGACATCCCCAACGTGGACGCGGCTCAACACACACTACCAGGCCATTATACCGCTGTCGCCGCTTACGCGGATGGCATCATCGAGGCCGCAGCCACCCTCCATGCCAACAACCCTATGGAGGCTGGGGGCGCAACCATCGCCTTGGCACTCATACACGGTACCCGAGATCCCAACATGAAGACAATCTGCAGATTCCCAAGCTGCGTACCATCGCTATCGGCAAAACATTCCCATACCCAACTCACGGCGCGTTCTTCCAACAGGACACACGCTTACCCAAGAGATGTCCATCACGTGGCTTGCTGGGTGTGCCTCCATCCCCGGTAATCCTTTTTTTGTTCGAAAACTGGGCCATAAGCGATAAGTTGAAAAAGGGGATTGAAATGCAGGAGACAGAAAGTTTAAAGAAAGAGTGAAGACCAGTTTCCCTAAGGTATACGCAAAGGTTGCCGGTCAACTCATTGTTTACAGTCCATTTCACATAATCACATTCGCGGTTCCACCGCAGTCCCACCTTCCTGAGGAGCCGTCTTCCAATAGAGAGCCGTCGCTGCGCACGTCCACAAGTTCCGCACATCACAGATGTCCGGTGCAGTGCCACAGTGAGGACACCAGTCAGTTAATGATGATGTTTTTCACATCACCGACGACAGATCAGCGCCTTCATGCGCTGGCTCGAGATTTATCCCTTCGGGCCCCTTAACATAGGACATCCAAACCCGCGCAAGAAACCTTGCGGGCTCTACTCACATACCACTCATTAAAATAACCGCTTTGTCCTCCCGCCACCTCACTGCACACTAGATTCAAAATGGTGTAGTCTGGCGGCATCTGCAGACACTGCTTTATCTCACCTTACTGCCTTCATTGCTACCACCCTAACTTGACACTCCTACTCTGCTCAACAACCGGGGCGGACAATGCCGCCCCAATGCACCACCTGTGGGAATTCCCACAACCTATAGCAGTTCTCCCCCCCCTCCCCCCCCCCTCCCATACCCAACCTATCCCCCTCATCATGGGAGACCACTCTGCGAGCTACTAAGCCAGCTGAGCAAACATGAATAGTGGACAGAGCTCTTCGTAAAGCAGAGGCCCATGGACTCCTGGACAAGGAGAAAGCCCACTCTTCAGGACCTTTTGTTTCTTTCTTACAATAACGTTCCTTCTCCTCCTCCTCGTCATTATGCTTCGCATGAGAAGCTGCTTTGTCTTTGAGCATAAAAGGCTCGGGGTAATCTATGCGATCACTAGGTAGTACGAACGTTTTAGGCCCCTTACACCACCCATGACTTTTCAGGTCTATAAATTTCAGCAAAAATATTTTCACATTTACCTTGTGCTTGGCTTGTGATGGCCTTGATTGTCTATTTGTCATAAAGCACAATAAAACACTCAAGGCTCGAGGTAGCCGACTGTACGGCATTCGGGTAAGCTAGCAATCTGCTCAAGCCCGAAGTGCAAGGTCGATTACGTGATTTTCCTAGTTCGGTGTACTGCTTGCATTCGACAAACCGAAAAACCCCATGATCACTGTTAAACCGCATTTTGTGTTACTCTTGTATTAAAAAAAGCCTGAACTATTTGTTTGAATGCGATCCTATTTTACTATTTGTTTTTTTTTATATTGTCATTTCGATCATCATCTCGAGTTAAACTGACGATCGATTGCTTTTTTTACAATTGCATGTGGTTATATTATAGTTGCATGTTTGATTTCGTTTACTACGTTATGCAGGGCTGGTATGCACGTAGTTTCGAACTGAGCTGCATGTGCGCGTAGCTGCTACAATCTCTGTAGGGGCAGGCATGTTGTCACGCCACAGACAGCGATGGCTTTTTGGGGTGGCTCCTTCTTTTAAAGAAAAATAAATGCATATAAGTTCAGTAATGTTAAAGCCAGACTTGAATGGATGGAAGTCCCGGGTATGTCATCGGGGTGTGAACCAGTGGGAATGAACTAGTCGTACAGTACCAGGACGTGTAAAGCAGGAAATTTACGAATGAAGCAGTTCGCCTTCGAATTTGCCTGTCACTTTTATGCATTCGGCGAAAACTTGTTAGGCGATGGGTACTCTGCGTACCATGGAACTCAGAAACCTCGATCACTACATGTGTAACCATGCCCCATTTCACGCGTCTTGCCGATGCCGCTCGAGATGGATTCAGAATGTCAATGAAGCAAAGTCTGCATAATTTAAATTGAAAAAACACGTTTCACGCAATTCGTGGCTTCCGTATTTCACTGCACTTTCTTGAACGCTTAGGAAGCATTCGGTGAACTTTTCGTGCTCTTAAAATTTGGTGCCCTACTCTTTCGGAGTGCTTGCCTAAGTCCCTGGAGGCAAAGTGCTGGCACGTGCTCAGAAGAAAGCCCGAGTCAGTGCAGTGCTCCCGATGTTCAGTCAGTCGTGAGCGAGCGGGGTTTTGATTTTCTGTTTTGTATTAGGGCGCCAATCAGAACACTGCTCTGGGGAGAGGCGTACCGTGATTTTTTCTTCCTTACTGGATCCTTTGTTTGGCATGTACACTGATCCTTTGTATTCCTTCCTATGTGCACGCGTCCTAGAGCATTCATGTTGTATACAGGGTGTTTCACATAAGATTTTACGCAATTTCCAAAAATGGCGTTTTGAATTACAAGAGTGATTTTATCGGCATAGAGTTGTTAGCGGTGTAGTACGTCAAAAAACAGCCAAGAGGTGCTAACTATCTGGCTGGTTGAAGAAATAATAATTATTTAATGTTAATATTAAGCTAAATAGTTAAAAGTTAGCTATTACTGTTGGGCTCCTTACTTATTGAGAGGAGTATAGCCAACCTTCAGTGATATGAAGTTAATTTAATAAACACCTCGAAATTCACCGGAAGTGAATTAAAAAAAAACTGGACTTCCAAACCGTCTGAATCGCGGCAAAATACAAGCGCTTTCGGGAAGCTTGCAGGCACAGGTATCTGTGCAGTGCACGTAACACGTCGCAGTAGCCAAAATGGCCACAGCGCCGAGGATAATCGCGTTTTATAAATTCTTAAGGGCTCATATGGATGTTACACAAGGTGGGATACACGTTTCTCAGCCACCAATCAGTCGAATAGTAATAGTTAAAAAGGTAACTATTCAATATTAGTTGCCCAGCCTGCAAGTTAACTGTATCGTGATGTACTGCACCGCTGAGAATGCTATGCCGAAAAGAGCGCTAGTCTAACTCAAAATAGCCCATTTTTTTCGAAACAGGGAACTTGGGTGTGAACTGTGAACTTAAAAACTGTCTTATGTAAAATGCCCTGTATTAAAGTGACGTTGGCAAAACGGGGGCGCTCGTTTCATTGAACATGATGAGAATAACCTCTTCACTGCCGACCTAAGAAACAATTGAAAACATCCGATTTTTTTGCTATTTTTATTCAGAATCCTCTGAACAATGCATAGAAAAAAAATTGCGAAGAAATTTGATTTATTTTAGTTGAAACAACTATGTACACAAACGTGGACATAAGTTGTGTACACAATGGACGGGTCGGCCACAAATGTGGGAATCAGCGTCCAGCGTTATGAAATTCAGCGAAGCATTTTTGCTTCTGAAGGCACAGAAAAATATTGCATTTCATGCACCTCACCCTTGTTCTTCCCTTACAGTTCTTTTTCCTGCACCGCATTGCATTTTCGAGCTGGCAATATTCTGGAAAGTGATCAAAGTGGTCGCTACGTGTATCATTGTTGGGGAGTTGCACAGGCCTTTTTTGGTTGATTGTGGGTTCGTTGCTTGCTCTTTCATTCCTGCTGTTTTTTGTTGAATTGGCCTTGATCAAAGTTTCTGCTATGTCTTGCTTGAACTGAAGCAAGGGCAGGATTTCTTTCTTCGGAATGCCCAGTTCTTGGGCGTCCCGCCGGTACTCAATCCAGGCATTAGACACGGCAAGGTCAAGGAAGTGCGTGAAGAATCAAATTGTCCATTTTCTTGTTTTTATCTTAATTCTGTAGTACGACACATACCTGTCAGCCAAGTCCACACCGCCCATGCACTTGTTGTAGAGTGAGACAACAGCTGGCTGAGGAAAAGGTATCTTCTTTTTGTCTTCCTTTGACCACCGCTCGCACATACCAAGTGGGTCACACCCAACCGCGCTCGACAAAAAAAGAACTCCCTTGTTGCCTTTCCATTTAACAAGACAGACTTTTACGTCCTCGCGCACGAGGCAAGCATTTTCACCGCGCTTCATTGACCTGTCACTCGGCAAATTTCCGGCTGCCCCTTGCGTGCGGTTAGCGTTCACAGTGCCAGTCAAAAACATTTGCTTTTCAGTGAGATAGTCTATAACTGACAGCCCTGTGAAAAACCTGTCAGTGAACAGATGCGCCTTCTGGTCGCTTACGGTTGTCGAAAGATGCTTCACGACCGCGCCACCGAGGCCATATAATTTCATGTCTTCAGGAGTCACTGTATTTTTGCCAGTGTAAACCAGGAAGTCTAAAACAAGGCCATCGGGGGAAGCCAAGACAAAATTCTTTAAACCAAGTGGATTGGGTTTAGGAGGAACATATTGCCTGAATGCAGACCTTCCCGTAAACGGTATCATTTGCTCATCTATTGAGCATTCCTTTCTACGGGGCAATGAGCGGCAAGCACTTTGAAAACTGCTAACTATTGGCCGCACAAGGTGTAACCTGTCCTCTTTCTGCTGTGCTGTAACTGCGGAGAGGTCCACAAAGTGCAGGTTATTACGCAGCTCGCAGAACCTCTTCCGGGTCATGTGGTCAGCAACAAAAGGGGTTCTTGTTGCTCGTGACCAGTACAGCTGGACTTGAGGAAGGCTCATAATTCCCATGAGTAGATGTATGCCAGCGAGCTTCCTCACCTCAAGTACGTCTGTTTTCACTGATCGGTGATTCCGTTTCTGAACGGAATGCAAATTCGTTTGATCAGCGAGTTCCCTCCAAAAATCCATTGGAAAATATCTGGCGAAATACTGATGTGGGGACAGAAGCTCCCGAAAACCGATGTCTGCTTGACCGGGACTGTCTATCATGACAGGGTTTGTGAATCTGGAAAACAAAATATTATCTAGGTTAAGCATACATCAAACTAGAAATATTTTAACAGAAGTGTGCCGTGAGTAGACGCGCGGGAAAATTTAGCGCAACAAAGTGCAAGATCTTACTTTCCTGGCTTCCAGCAGCTTTTTCTCTGCTTTTTGGGCAGGTTGATGATGTCCGGTTCAGCTTCATCGTCATCTTCGGATGTGTCATGACCACTTGCTGGAGGCGGCGAAGCACGATCATCCTCATTATCAGACTCTGAAAGGTCCGCGTCGCTCTGTTCCAGCATGGCAGCGATCTCTTCATCGGTCAGGAATCTGGCTGTTGAGAACAAGCCAGAGAGAGCAGTGCCCATGTTCACAACTTTTGTTCACAAATGTGACATATTGTAAAAAGATGCGGTTGAAATCAACCGTTGTGTTTTTTAGCTTAGAAATAATTCATGGCGCCTCTGGGAGCTATAAACTTCATTACCAACTTATTCTTTTCGCAAGGGGTAAGAAAAAAGGTAAATAATAGACAGTTTTAGCTATGCGTACGCAAGTGCTTGCGTACGCTACGCTGTCCGCTCCTGGCCGTGCCGAAGCGTCCCTCAGGCGCACGTGGCGTTATCTAGTGACAAGGCGTCAAACCACATCAACGCTCGGTTGAAGAACATTTCACCCGTGATTACTGATAACTAGTGTGAGTGCATTGTGAGCCTTTTTTTTGTTCCAAGAAGAAAAACTATGCAAACCGAAGAAAATGTAAGAACTGGCTAAAAGCCAGAAAACTGTTTCGCCAGGTGTCTTTGCTACGAGGAAAACACACTGCATATAGCTAGGCCTAGGAGCTTGAAAATCACCAAATTATCTGAAAAACAGGGGCTAATTATCGCTTATACCGTTACGTGTGGGCAAGAGTAGGCGAAATAAAAGCGGACCGCTACCATTTGAGCGAGCTATTGCGTCGGAGAATCCAGCGGCGACATGTATTTATTCCGAAGCGGGCGAGCTGGGCGCCGCCATCTTGTCAAAGTTAGCGTACGCAAGCCACGCAAGCGCCGCAACGCAAAGTCCGCTGGCTAGCGTACGCACGCAAGACGCAGGGCTTGCGCTTGCGTTCTGCGCATGCGCACTACCGTCCCCGCAAACTCCTTGCGTACGCTAAGCCGTTGCGTACGCACAGCTAAAACTGTCTAATAGGTCAAAACTTACTTCTCGGTCGCTGTCCAACTCTGGAGCTGGATGCCGCCATTTCAACATTTCCTGACGGCGCTTTGACTCGACTGGTGGTGCCGCCTCGTGGGCATAGTGGCAACTACAGGCACCTCCTCTAAACGCGCCGAATTTGAATTCCACCAAACATATTTTCTTCAAGTAGAGCGCATAAATGTGGATGTCCACGAACGTGTACACTGGTAGCGAAGAGGATAAACGACTACGCGGGTTGCTAAAAATCAGAAGCGCGGGTACAGTGCAGGTGATAGTTGAAGCATCACCGAACTCAGAAAAATACGTTGAGGGAGGTACACAAGTGATCATATTAAGGTGCATACTAGTTTAATACCCGCGCATGCGGGGCGTGCATCACTGTTGCCGTTCTGTGTGAAACGCTTCAAAAGGGAAAAACGACAGGGAAAACGGCGAAGACGAAGGCGCGAAGCTGCTTCCACGAGACTTTCCTTGGACCCTGATTAGAAAGCGGTTGGCACCCTCGTCTTCGCTCGCTCTTCGTAAATTTTGTGCGCATGGAAGCGCTCGTGTAGTAAAGACATAAAGCTCGTCTTTTTCGACTTCAGCTAAGCTAAGCCATAAAATTTGTGAAGCCAGCTGGATAGAGAAAATGCGTGTTCATTTACTTCTATAGAACAGCAGTGTAGAAGCGTATGACTGAGTATAATGTAGTAAACTTGCAAGGAGATGAGAAAAGTATATTGTAATTTCTCTTCTTTCTGAACAACTTACCGTGAAGAACTCCTTAGTAGTGTGCGTCGCCTGCAAGAGAAGATGGAAATATGTTACATCGTACAAAATCTTTGATGAGGATACGGACGAATAGTTTGATGACATTGACTGAGTGCTACTTCTAGTCTACTTCTAGTCTACCTCGTAACATCGCACATACTTCGTTCATAGTAATGCCGCACGTCTCAGGAGACGGGGTTGATTGCTTACTGGAAACCTCAGTAGCGATAGCGTCACCTCAATGGTTGTAATTTTGACACCTCAGGCAATTTCTCATTCTTGAGAAGAGGACTGCGGTCTTTATTTGATTTGTTGGGAGCATACAGATTCTTGTCCAGAGAAGAATGGTCGCTGAGGTTACCCGACCTTCATTAAATCTTTCTATATTAGCCGGTTCTAAAATTTATTTCCGTTCTAATTATTAGGTAGTGTACATTTTTTAGGTCCTCTAAACCACCATTGTTTTTCACATTTTTGTAAAATTCTGCAGGAAACAATTTTTCTATGCCCTAAGCTTGGCGCATGATAGCCTCTGATGTTCCTGCGGCGCTATACCCCCCAAAAATCAACTAATTGGTTATGATTTTGGGATCGTTCCACTCTGCTCATTATCTTTGTCTCCTGGTTTTTCACGTAGTTCGTCCCTGTACCCTCGACGCAGTAGAGGTGCTGAGCAAAACTGAGGCATCCGTTTTGGTATGCCTAGAAATGCAAATATCAAGAACAGTAGGAATTTCAGAACAGAAAATCGACTGAACTGGCGCTACTGCGCATAAAAGATCATCATCAGTGACACTGAAGCCAGGCTATTTACAGTTGGAATCACACTAGCTTAATTTTCTGAAGGCATCCGATTCTACACACCACAATATCCTGTTCAGTAAGATTGAAGCATATGGTTTTGAAGGTACAACAGTTACCTGCATTCTAAGTTACAAGGTGCTTTCTACATGGTGTTGTATCGCGGAAAGGTAACACTAAATACGCTGTTCCTGGGGGCTCCATACTCGGCGCGTTGTTTTTATTACGCATATGAATGACATTGTTAATATTTCTACAGAGGCGAGGTGTGCGTTTTTTTTTTCGGGAGAGAGTCTTCAGGCAGGAACTTAATTCAATGTTGAATGCGTGGTTGAATGAGCACACTGTATCGGTGTCTAAACAAACTTAATATATGTACAAAGAAAACAAAAAATTGCCTGCAAAAAACAAGCCAGTGCACAACACTAAAACCTTTCAGTAGTCATGAAATGCTTAAGAGCTTAGGTGATCATTCATTCCTACGTTTACATTTCAGTCGGAACTGCTGCCATTGGAATAATATAAGAATGAAAATAGCGAGGTTTATTGGTAATTTTATGGCAGCTTCCGAAATTTTATGGCAGCCGAGCTAAAAAATTTTATATTTCTCACTTGTAAATTCTCACTTTATTATGGTCCCTTAGTCTGGGAAACCGGAAATAAGACTGACGACAAACTAGCATCCTTAGAGTGATGGGCAGTTAGAACGCTATATAAAGAATATTCAGACACGGTAATGTTCATGACAACACATATTCCACATTTTCACGACGTGTACAACAAGAATTGTGTACATATTGCCACACTGTTACGCATTTACTGACGCCGCCGTGCGGTGTGGCAGCACGCGCTGTCTTGCTCCTCTTCCCCTGCTCGAGCGTCGATGGCTGAGTGCGCCTGCTGTGCAACTCCTAGTGTGACATTCTGCCCTTTCTGCTAACGTCCTAACGACTGTCAGTGACATTTTGGCGCAGGTACCAGGTAATTTCCTGATGTACGAACAGCTCCCGGGAGCCTCCAACGCCCAGCCACACTCCGTGGGCACGACCCCTGTCCAAAAGGCAAGCCGCCGCTTGGGAGGCTTAGATCCTGAGTTCCGACCCCTGATGATCCCACCCCTAACGACGAAATCCACTGCGGCAAGCCAGACCACCCAGAATTTTGCTACTTCCCGACCGCTGCTTCTCCATGCGCCTCGCACTCCGGCGTCGTTTCATGGCGACAGTTTTGAAGACGTGGAGGACTGGTTGGCCAGCTACGACCGGGTTTCTGGGTTTGACCTGTGGGACGAGGACGGCAAGCTACAGAATGTCTATTTTGCCCTGGAAGACATCGCCAAGACGTGGTTTGAAAACGACGAGTCCGCCATCCCAAATTGACGAGATTTCCGGCGACAGTTGTTGTACACCTTCGGTAGCAAAGAACGGAAGGAGAGAGTTGAATTCACCCTGCAGTCCAGAGTGGAGCGGCCAAATGAAAGCGTTGCCATGTTTGTATAAGACATGCCGTGGATTTTCAACCGCGCCGATCTTTCAGTGTCTGAAGCGAAAAAGGTCCGTCAACTTATGCGCAGGGTCACAGAGCAGCTTTTCGTAAGGCTTGTGCGCGACGCTCCTAGCACTGTGGGCGACTTTTCTCTGGAGGCGACAAGCATGGAGCGCGAGCTGCAGCAACGGTTGGCGCATTATGGCCGTGCAGCGAATATCGCTAATATAGATGCCCACATGCCGCTGCCTGGCTGACTTGAACCTTGCTCTGACCACAGATCTGCAACGCCGCTTGCACGCCAACCTTAACATTTTTAATGTGTGCTTTGCGACCACCTCTTAGGTTAGAGAGACGTTCATAATGAAACATCGCATCATAGTTGATGACAGTGAAAATCCTATCCGTCAACACCTCTATCGAGTGTCGGCGAAAGATGATGAACCGATACGGCTGCAGACTGACGAAATGCTTCGGGTGGATGTTATACAGGCATGTGCAAGCAAATAGGCTTCGCCCGTTGTGCTGGTCGCCAAGAAGGGCACGACACTTCGGTTGCTTAAGAAAATTGCCTTAAGAATATTTACCCGTTACCTCGGATCGATAAACATTTCGACCGGCTGCGTCGTGCCCGCTACTTTTCTCCTCTTGGCCTCCACCGTGGGTACTGGCAGATTGAGGTGGATGAACGGGACCGCGAGAAGGCAGCGTTCGTTACTCCCGACGGGTTGTATGACTTCAAGGTGCTCCCCTTCGCCTTGTTCTGCTGCCGCCATCTTTCAAATAATGATGGACACGGTCCTAGTTGGCCTCAAATGGCAGTCCTGCCTCGTCTACCTTGATGACTTTGACCTTTTTTTTTCTGCCACCTACGACGAGCATCTCAAGCGCTTGAGTGCAGTACTGGAGGCCATACGATCGGCCGGCTTCTCGCTCAAGCCAGAAGAATGCCACTTTGGATTCTAACCGCTGAAGTTCCTGGGCCGTGTCGTGAGCGGTGAAGGTGTTAGTCCTGACCCCGACAAGACGGCTACCATCGCTGAGTTTCCGACCCCCACTGATAAGAGTGCCTTGCACTGTTTTTTTGGGTCCCTGCGCCTATTACAGACGTTTTTGTGCGAGAGTTCTCCCAGCTAGCCGAGCCTCTAACGCGCTTGAAAAAGGCGAGCAACCTTTCGGCAGGTGCCAAGAACAGCAGGAGGCCTTCAGAAACCGCCTCCGAAGTACGCCCATCCTTGGCTACTTTGACGAGGAGGCGGACACGGAAATGAACACCGATGCCAGCAGCGTCGGTCGGTCTGGGTACTGTCCTCGTTCAGTGGCAAAAAGGCGTTGAGCGCGTGACTGCTAATGCAAGCTGCAAACCGTTCTGATCTGAGGCGAATTATTCTACCACGGAAAATGAGTGCCTTGTTGTCCTTTAGACGGTAGCGAAATTTCGCCCGTACTTGTATGGTCGCCCATTTGGAGACATGAGCGATCACCGCTCTCTTTGTTGGTTCGCGAACCTTAAAGACGTTGCAAAGAATTCGATGTTACTATCGTGCACAACTCTGGAAACAAACACAACGAGCAGACTGTCTGTCCCGTGCTCCTCTCCCAGACACCATTGCTGACATAGAAGACGATCCCGTTTTTCTTGACGCTTTCATCACCACATCCGTCATTGCTCAACAACAGAAATGACGCTGATCTGCGACCCCTCACAGAATACCCCGAAGCCGCGCCTCGCCGCCGCCCCGTTTCTTCACAGACGGGCTATCGTCGTTCTGCTTGCAGGGTGTCATCCTCTACAAGAGAAACTACGGTCCCACGGACACTGCGTACCTGCTCATGGTTCCAATGGTGCTTCGAGTCAAATATCTGTATGCATGCCACGACGAGCTTTCTTGTGACGACCTCGGCTTTTCTCGCACGTTGGCGCGCTTACGGCAAAAGCATTACTTGCGCAGGCTTGCTACAGTTGTCCAGTACTATGTTGAAACTTGCCGCGAGTGCCTACGTCGGAAGACACCAGCTGTGAAGCCGGCCTGCCTACTGAAGCCAAAAGTGGCGCCTCGAATCCCTTTTCACCAAGTCGGCATGGACTTGCTGGGACTATTTCCTACATGATCATTGGGCAACAGGTACATTATAGCTGCCACCGACTACCTCACCCGGTTTTTTGCGACGAAAGACCTTCCCTGCGGTACCGCTGCTGAAATTGCTAACTTTTTCATCTTTAGCATTATCCTCCGTCATGGTGCTCCTGGCGTCGTTTTAAGTGATACAGACTCCCTGCCATCCCAGTAGTGCCTGCTTAGATTATGAGATATATTTACCCACTACCAAGATACCCGGTGCGTTTACGCACCGCCGGTTCCCACCTTAACCTTAACCCAGGCCTCCAACTGGCGCCGACTCCAAACCCGAACTGCTCTGTACCCTATTCTCCCTGATATCCGCTATTCCGATCAGTTCCTCTCGCCATGTAAACTCTGCGGGAAACCGGGAGACTTTCTTCGTCTTCTTCAGATACCCTGCCTTCTCACACCCTCCATCCCCAACAACGGCGGAGTCATACTGGGAGACGCTCCCGGCCAGCTCCGCTGCTGCTGACTAGCGCCAGGTAATTAGCGACGTCCTGAAGCGGATAGCTCTCCAAGGGCTGTTCTTTGCGCAGTAGGGTCAGTCTCGTATGGGTTGGTTCGTGCCATGTAAGGGGGGCGGGGTTTTTCCCCCACTGCACTGCTCGGCAATAACACTCTCCGTGTTATACTCACCAAACTTCCGTTGTTTTTTATGCAGATTTTGCGCACACCGCATTCGATGTCGGGACACCGGAGGCGATCGCGTGCTGCGTTCAGTTTGTCGATGATCTGTGAAAAGTAGCGCCACTCAACTCTGTGGTGTATATCAAGACTAAATGGCTTTTTTTTTTACCCAAGGATTTAATCAACCCCATTCACAGAAGGCGCCATTGGTTTTTCCATCGGTACAGAAACACCTTGAGCTCATAAAGTGTTTTTAGAAGCCATAGTAGAAATTTCAATCAGAGATGTCCATCGGAAACAGGAAGAAATAAAATATTCGTGAATGAATGCCCTTATTCATTCCGGAATTCGGCTATTGCGAGAAAAACTAGAGGATAAAAATTGCTCCTGTCAGTTTTCGTGGAAGCAGTTTAGGGAGGAAAATGTACTCCACATGCAAACTAGGCTTTAGGTTGTAAATTGTAGCTGTGACATTAACATGAATTGCTAATAGCGCATCGCTAAACAAAGAAAAACTGCATCTCGCCTAAAGCACGCGTTCGAAATGTTTCGCACATTTTCATCGAAATTTTTTCACCTCAGGTCAGGTGTCGTAACTCTTTTATAGCCCTTCATTTGCAGAGGGTCATACCCCATGCCACTGACCAGGAACGCTCTCAAGGCTAGAGGCATGGATGCATTCCCTAAAAAATTTGGTGGCCTTCTTAGCTACATTCTTAAAGAAAGCTCAATAGCCTTTAGGTTGCCTGCTATGGTGTGAACAATGACGGCCTAATGTTCTTGTGATTTTCCCGCCACAACGTCTGTTGGAAACGGTTTCATTCCTTACATGGTATTCACAAGACATCCAGTTCTAGAATGTTCGAGTAGTTTACATTAGATTATATGCGGTCATAATAATCCACATTGTTCCAATTTTTTTTGGGTGGGCCACCGTCCAAATATAGGAAGTCAAACTGCAATAGGGGCAGGCTGCCACCGGCCATGGTGAGCAGGATGCGATAACTGCACTAAGCGACCTCTTTCGCACAGTCAGGATGGTCCATAAAGCCAGGTTATAATGACGTCCCAAGGTGACGTGACCTCTCTTGAGCAATGTTGTTTTGGGAAAACCGGTTACTGCATAACAACCTCAACGCTATCGGATTACAAGTCCTACAGGCACATATTATTGGCATAAAAGTCTATTGAGCAGTCAGTCGTTCAGGAATGTTCTGCGATAAAACTGCGCTCATAAGGAAAAGATTGTAAACAAGTACTTTCTTTGGCCTTAACTCGAACTTTTTATTCTTAATTCTTTAATTTATAAGTGTACATTCACTATGGCACTCACTCATTATTCATAGCATCAAAATGCATACAAGCAGGTGTCTCCACAAAATGAAGGAGTGTTTCTGACTCTAACTACTGCGTTTTCAACTTGACCGCTAAATGAAATGGTCACTCTGGGCACCGACCTTCCCTGTGTGCCATGAGAAAAACACTTTAGGCATGACTCTTTGGGCCCTTATGGAATTGCCACTAAAAGCTGGGCTTCGGCCAACGCGAAGTCATCTTAATGTAGAGGCCTTCACAGGAACTCCATTGAAGTAAGCAATCCTAAATACATGCAAAAACCGAGACAAAAAAAGAAACATTTGAAAGATGATGCGCGATCCTGTTCACTGTGTAGAGCTCACACACGTAACTGCTTTTAGGATGCTATCGAATGAGTGGGCTGGTTGTATGCAACAGCTTAGAAATGCTTTCGGGTGCTTTGAGGGAACGCCCGCGCTGTAAATATTGCGTTGACAGCATTAGCCGTGGCATAAACTGGATATTGGTGAACTTTGATGAACATGTTCCATTAGTCCACTTAAGCTTCAGTAGAAAATGAACATTGGTTGTTGGGGAAAGGAACTTTTATTTTCTACTGCAGTTCCAAGCGGCAGAATAGAAAGTGTTCATTAAAGTTAACCAATATTCAGTTTTCGCCACGGCGAAGATTGTCAGTAGCCTCGAAGTTTTCAGTGCACTCTATTCATTTTAGGAAAAGGAACGAACCGCAACACCGCCGTTGCGTTTCACGCAGGCGACCACAGTCTTGAGCCTCCTGTCGTCGAGCCCTGAAAGAAAAGAGCGGAGAGTGAAGTTTGTTGGGACTGTTATGTTTGTAAACGCAAGTGAGCTGAAATTTCTGTTCCTCTATAGCAAGAGCGCGGAAAGACGCTAATTCAAGATGTTTAGTAGAGGTATTTGACTTGAACTAGGTGTTGCCTGGCTAGTAAAGGTGGTTGAAGGCGATTTAGAACATGGTGGTATATACGCACAGGAAAAAAATAAAGTAGAATACGGTGGAGTCGTTTAGAAGGTTTTTTTTTTGCCGGCATTGAACCCAATCTGCCGGCCTTCGTAATCCACCCATTGAAACAGCTCAAAGTGCTCAATCGTGCGCAGGCCATGAGCAGCCTTTACATCTATGCGACGTCCAGCGCCTCAGTTTTAATTACGTCGCGTTAAGAACGGAGAACGACAGCATGGCAAGAATTTTCAGACGACTGGGAGTAGTCAATCGACAGAGGCTTACAACCACCGGCCACGGCGGGCTGTTTGCTCACTATTCGGCGGGAAGGGTGTAATGGCCCCGCAATGTCACGTGACCTAGGTGGCCCACCTGCCTACTATTGGTTTCTCTCTGGGCACCACCTGGCAGAGTCATGTTCGCGATTTTCCGCTCACAACGCTGACCACGAATTTCTTGGGTGAGGTGCTTTTAACGCTATCTCGTTGGAATTAGCAGAAATTAGCCGGGCGTACGCCGTGTTGCTTGGCCGTCAATGTTAATAGCTATCAAAATGCACCCCTTATGGCGTGCCTTTTCGTGACCCATTGTCCGTTTCTGCTGAACGGATTTGCTTTACTCGAGGGTTATACACAGGAGCCCGTAAAAAGCGAAAACATTCTATCCAGAGCTCTCTCCTCGGAGGCTTGTAAAAGCAAATTGCGTCCATGGCCAGATTCAAGCGAAATCCCACAGATTGGACTGTAAAACGTAGAAAGATTTTGCAAACTTCGTGGTTTAACGTCCCTATAGACGACACGTGGACTGTTAGGGACGCCGTAGTAAAGCGCTGGGGGTTAATTTACACCGGCTAGGGTTTTCTTTTCTTCTCAACGTTTGCTGACGTCGCAGCGCACGTGGGATCTCTTGTATTTCGCTTCAAACGCAGAGAAGATCGCAGAGATCGAACCCGCGATCGTCAGATCAGCAAGAAACGAACGTAGGAAGAGACGAAATAAACGGATGAGGTCCCACTTACGGCAGGTGGGATGAATGTCGGGTGAATCGGCGCAGGCAACCGCGAAAAAAGCGGCGGCGAGCAGGAGGCAACACGTCGTTGTTCGCATGGCGCTGGCTGACGGACTGCTCTAGTAATCAGAGGCACGATGGTGCTCTGCAAACGGCGGCCGTGGACGCACTAACGCGTTTGTACTTGAGACACTGTTTCATGGCCACACACCCTCTCTTGCCGATGCGACGCCTGAAAAGAAGCTCTTACGATGCCGGAGGAGAATACGGAAAGGAAGAGCGGGCCACAGCTGTGACGTAACTTGAAACATGCACGACTACACCTTGAAACGTGCCAAGATCATAGGAGAGACAAAAGGCTCCGAGAGCGAGTGCTTCGAAACTTTCGCACTGCTTCAGGCTCCGCGAAAGTCACGCCGTTCTAGTTTAAGAACAGGATTTTTGCCGCCGAAGAGCACCATTATAGACCCCCCCCCCCCCCCCCCCCAAAAAAAAAGAAGGGTGGTTTCCTCGTGAAATATCGAAGTGTATGCTAGACGACGCACTTTAAGCGCCAAGAAGTTAGAGGCTGTTGCGACTGACCGCCTCGCGGTGGATTTCTGGATGCAAAAGCGCGCTATTCACAACTGTAAAGACAGGAGAGGCGGGGGTTGGGTTCTTTTATTTCGTCCCAATTTCATCAAAACTCTTTCGTAAGGCTGTTTTTTATAAGTTCTGGACTTTTTTTCCAGGCAAACATTTGAGGTGTAAAAATTACAAGATGCACGAAAATAATTGCCATGGAATACGCTTTCTGAACACTATTATTTAAATACAAATACTTAGTCTGAATATTGCGAACAAAGTAAACAAACGCATTAAAGAATGGAAATTTAAAAAAAAAATTATGTTCAGATTTCTTTATGAACTACCCACTAAAAGTTTTCGATTATAACAAGCTTTCTGAGCTAAATCTTTTTCTGACGCATGACAACTTTCATGTCACACATGAAAAGCTCAGAACCTTTTTGAAGAAGGCGAAAAAAATTGGGGAAACACCTATTAAACTATATCTTCCATACAATTTGAGATGACGTACTCACACGAACATAAAAAGGGTCATAATGTGAAACTTCGCTTTAGCGAATAGGAAGGAATTGTAAAACAGTTCGATATAGCCAAAATACGAAATATAAAATTTCGTCGTACACTTATGGTTGAGAAACTAAATGCAATCAACGAAAGAACGGCAGCAGTCAGATACCTTTTGGTTAGCTTTAGCCCCGTTTAGAAGGCGGTGGCGTTGCTTGCGGAGGCAAAAAAAAAAAGAAACCGAGCGGCCAAAGTTAGTTGACTTCTTCGCAATGCATTGCAGCACACGTGTCACAAAGTTCGTGCCTCTTATACATGATATGAGCATTACAAGGGCATAACTGCGACAGTGTGGGCTGTTATAGCAGAAAGACCAGGCAGAGCAGCAACATGTTTCAAAAACTTAATTCAAAGCCGCCGTGGTGGCTGAGTGGTTGCGGCGCTCAGCTTCTGGCCCGAAAGACGCGGGTTCGATCCCGGCCGCGGCGGTCGAATTTCGATGGAGGCGAAATTCTAGAGGCCCGTGTAATGTGCGATGTCAGTGCACGTGGTCGAACCCCAGGTGGTCGAAATTCCCGGAGCCCTTCACTACGGCGTCTCTCATAGCCTGAGCCGCTTTGGGACGTTAAACCCCCATAAACCCAAACCCTTTGACCTTGACCTCCGGTGAACTGGGACAGCGTCTGCCGGCATCACATGCGCAGGTGATGAGTGTGTTCTGTATAAAACGCCGGTACACTTTGGTGCGTTCAGCGGAACGCTACTTGTGACCGATGCGACGCCTGCCGTGGAGACCGACGCCCGAACCACGTCAGTAAGGGAAGGAAAATTAAATAAAGATGGTTTTAAGTAAAGGAAATGACGCCTATCTCACATTGCGATTTTCCCCCCTCCCCTAAAAAAAAACTGTTTTTCGGTTTGGCTTTGTGAAATTATCTGCTGGGTTTGCGCGTCGTTTGAATCCGTATTTGGTTCCATAATACCGTTGTAAATATCAGCGAAACTATATACTGCATTGTGTGAGCACCTTCAGTGTCGTTTCGAAGAAAGCAAGATATATAACAAGAAAAATAAATGCAAAATGAAAAACGGGGTAGATTCACCAGCAGTTCTTTGTGCTGTGGGCGAGATGAGGCAAAGCGAAATCAATGATCGAAACGACTTTAATGTGATGTCATTCAGTTCCCAGAGCCAACACGAGCGCAAATTTACAATTTTACGCATGTTATACTTTCACAAAGCTTGCGCATTAGATAGGGTTATTCGAGCATTTCATGCTGACGCTCCAGTGCCTTCGGCATCAGGAGCCGCTGATAGCCAAATGCAGTGCAGACGAAAAACCACTGCCATGTGTCTGCCGTGCGGCGCTCGGAGCCGGCCAGCTCAAGCTGCCGCGCTCTCGTGGTCATGAACGGAATCAAGCCATGAGTCGGCAACTTTCTTCGCCCTGCACTGTCGCTAGGGCCTCGCTGCTACGTGTGACGTCACCGCAAGGGCTATATCAGTGCTTGCCTTACCGCCCATACCACTGCGCGCCTTTCGTGTGGCTGCGGTAGTCGTCCGCTGGCTCCGGTTATGGGCGGTTGCGGGACTTCGTCTTTCTGCTGCAGTTTAGCAGCCAGAAACGGGCGACTTTCCGAGCATAGAGCGATGCCTTTTGCGTGGTGCGGACTGAGCAGCATGGAAAGCGTGGACCGAAGTTTTGGAACTTTCAAAGGACGTGACTGTTGGTCGGGACGACGGAGTGGCGCCGCATTCACGGTAGCTGCATGGGACTCTTCGGCTGCAAAGTGAGTTGTCCCTTTTTTCGCTGCAAGAAGACGTTGCAGCACTCGATGCAAGGCTGAGAGGTTTGGTCCCTTTTCGAGCGCTCGGCGAAAAGCATCCAGCGCTTTCATCTCGGTGTTCTAGATAGATCTGTGGGATTGAACTGCGCCGACGGAGGGTTAGAAAGCGAAGGCTTGGAGAGGCGTTTGTCGTGCCTCAGCAGCGTGAGTTGCTGTGTGAGTTGGTTCATGTTTGAGCCATAAGGGGCCAGTGAAAAAGGGGTCGCTGGGCCGAATTAGGAAGACTTGCCTTCGCCTGAAGGCCGACGCGATAGCTCATTTTCCTTATTTGTTTAATTAGTACAGCATACGTACACATCTGCGACACACTTTACTGTCGTACACACCACTTCGCCTTCACTTGGTGCCGCTCTATATTACACGCTTGAGCCAACTACCCTTTGTGGCATATGTGTTGCGTGCCCTCCTGGTTTGCAGCGCGCTTGGGTTCGAACTCCAATTCCTACGAATTTCTTTCTTCATTCGAAACTTGTCCCAATAATTCCGTCACGTTTCTGAGGCCTTCAGGTCAGTCCTAGGTCACGGCGACGGCTTTCCGACCACCGAGCCGTATGCGCGCTGTCGCCTAAAAGACGCAAGCACACGCTATCGCCGGTTTTTGGTCACTTTCGTAGGCGGTCTAGTTAACGACAAGGTAATGCCACGGTTGACTCTTCCATATTTCATAATACCCATTACTGACGTTGGCATTTGGTTGCGCTTTGTTGGACACGCTATTTCGCTCCACTGTTAGGCTGCCGCTCGATGTTATGAGCCTGTTGATTGGGGTCAGTAGGGTAACGACATTGTGTAGAAGTGTAGACCTACTCAACTCCTGAGTAATACCGACATTTGAGCTAGTTGGTCGAGCATCGTGGAAAAAACGGCGCAAAATTACGACGGACGTAGAAAGAGCATATAGCACAAGCGGTGACTCCCAACTAAGGCCTCATTAGCCTGTCCTACGTCCCTGACCTGCACAGATAACAGCTAGGTGCGTCACGAGGCCTTGTACTATCGCGCTCAGTATGAGCTACACCGCTCGAGCGCATGGCCGAGCGCTCGGCACGGTTGTACAGTGGCGTCGATCGCGCCGTTTTTTCGAACTATCTGGAGAGGGTGTAGCTGTTCCAGCAAGCGCGCTGTAACCCCTTGGCCCCGTTTATCTGAAGGGCACATCATTTTTTTCTTGTTCGCTTTGTTTTCACTGGGGAAGAAACTTCAAGTTTATGCAGCGCCTTTTCCATCGACGAGGCACTGCATGCGGAAGTTGGTTATCACAGACTGAGTGCTTCCATCATCCGCGAATGGCTTTGCGTTTAGACATGATATCAGCACTGACAGAGCATGTTAGCGTCCAGCGTAAGGGCGGAAGCAGCCGCGACGTGGGCAACGCAGTGTTTTCAACAGAGCGTTTGCATGGTCCGCGTACTAATGCGACAAAGCGTTGCCATTGCTACCACCGCCATTCTCTTTTGTAGCAACATTTCGCATTTGGCCATAGCAGCCTACTTTGTTCACTTACGGCAACTACTGGGACCACGCGTCGGGTCGCCTTCACAAACTTCCCTCATGTGCAATTGCTCCAGAACACACCGCGCCTTCTTAAGGTGTGTTGAATGATGTCGAAATTTTACAGTGCTCTATAACTAAGGCCTGAACCCCGATTTTGCCCATCATTACACACATTACGAGAATACATTAGTCCAGTCGGGTCATGCAGAAGTAGCACCAGGAAAGACGTTTCCAAGAAACGTGATCGCAAGATCTGCATGGAATTTTTTATTATGGTACTTAATTGGCGTTCCGAAGGGCGGTGTGTTCACTGAGAGATATATTCAGTCTGAATGAACAAGTTTTGGACGGCACTAGGACAGCTTGCTTGCCGTGAATACGAAAGCCTGAGTTGAATTAAGAAGTCGATTATTGTGGAATAGCAGGTGTATCAGGAGGTTAAATTGGTTCAGTAGTAATCACGTGTGTGTACTGCCTCTTATGCCTTATGACCAATAACCGTGGACATCACGGCAATTTTCGGGGAGCAGGTTTCCTGGACTACCCCACTGATGCTGACAGCTTCGGTTGACAATTAGGGAAATAAGGCTCTCTCATTAAAATAGATTTTTGGTATTTGAGTGAACTCCGAAGCTGCGTCAGTTTTTGTTTCTTTTATTTTTGTGCGACTAAGAATTTAAGCAACAGTCAGAGATGGGGTAGTTAAAGAAGTTATCAAATAATATTGACAACTGTACTATTTCTTCATTGAAATAGAAAGCAAACTACCATAAAATAAAAATTCTCCCTAAAGTAAATGTATTATACAATACGAATACTGCCTACCATTCCTTTAGTATCACAATAGAATTAGGAAGAAAAGCACGAGATGTGCACCAAAATAAAAGCTAACAAATTGTAAATAAATATTTGATTACAAGGAAGTAGACGAGAACTGCAACGCGCACGTAAAGGGATGTAGCAAATTCAATACAGATAGCTGTTGGCGCCGAGAACTGCACTTTGAAAATGAAATCAGAAACTACAAAACCACGAACACCCAGGAAGGAAAAAAAAAGTGGTCGTCACTATTTAGTATCGTGTCATCGCCCTTTGAACGGCGACCACTTCCTGCATCCTCGACGGAAGCGACGCGTACAGATTCTCCATAAAATCTGCTTCATTTTTGATGCGCATCCAATTCTCTTCTACCGCGTTCCATAGCTCATCAGCGGATGATCGGTGCAGTCCTCTTTTGCAGAGCCCGGCTTCCATCCTTCATACATTTTCCATGATGTTAAGGTCGGCTTCTTTGGGCACCCACCGTAGACATCGCACTCCTCGCTCGTTAAGGAGTTCCTCGACAAATTTTGCGGTGTGCACAGGTGAGAGATCATGCTGGAAGAGGAAATCTCCTTCAGGAAAAGGGCCATCCAACGCGTAGGGAATCATGACATAATCAAGTATGTCACAATAGCTTGCCGATGTCAGGTGTCCGTCAATACGATATAGGACACCAAGTCCATCTCGGGACACAGCTCCCTACACATTGACCGTAGTGCGGCCACTTGATGCCACTTCCTGGACGTAACGGGGTTCGTGGCGGGTATAGACAGGGCGCCAAACTCTTTGTTTTTGGTCCCAGCGTGTTGTGAACGTTGATTCGTCGGAAAATATTACCGTTTTCCAGTCGTCGGTGGTCCAGTCGTCGTGTTCACATGCGAATTTAAGTCGCGCCGTCTTGTTCGCATCTGTCAGGAGCGACTTCTGAGCCGCCGGATGGCTCCTCAGACCTCCTTCCGCCAGGCTGCGTTTGACTGTAGACACACTCGCCGACACACCAGCAGCAGCACCTATCTCCTTGGCCATGCTGAAGGGGCTCGCCCGCGCGGCTTTGAGAATGCTCTTGTCCTGAGCGGCAGTCGTTGCTCGAGGGTGCCGTCTATGTGAAGCGTCGCCGATGCGGCCTTCATCCCTATAAGCCTGGATGATGCGGTTGTCTTATTTGACCTTCCAGTCATATCCGCTATTTGACGTTGGGTATACTGCTTTAAGGACAGTTCAACTATCCGCAATCGCTCACTGTTGGGCACCCGGGACATCTTGCGAGCTGACAAACGTATTGCTGTTTATTCTCGGCTCTACAAACAGCCACTTTCCAGCGTATTAGTCTGCGGCGCTTCCGTCCACATTTCCTTGTTCAGTAAAATGATGAAACGAAAAGCGGCCAACCAGACAAGAGCGATTGGGCGGACCGAGAGGGCCCCGATCACGAAGTTTGGGCGTCGACGGACGGCTACAGTTATCATTTTCGAAACTGATGTTAAAACAAGAATAAACGAGGGGGAAGGGGGAAGTGAGCAAGTGGAGGTGATGCGAGATGGCTGGAACAGCTACACCCTCTCCAGATAGTTCGAAAAAACGGCGCCATCGTCGCCACTGTACAACCGTGCCGAGCGCTCGGCCACGCGCTCGCGCGGTGTAGCTCATACTGAGCGCGATAGTACTATTGTGAGCAATATGAGCAGGAACACAGGAGCGCGTGCCCGATAGCCTCGTACCCTACAGGCAGCGAAATGCGGCGGTTGTACGAAACAAAGTGGAAAGGGCGCCGCGGTTCCGCTCACTCCTGGCACTCCCGTCTCGCTAACGTTGCGGCGTAACGGCAGCTGATTGCGTGTCGACGGCTGCTAGCGATGATAAGGCGATTATCACATGCAGAGCGTGGCCTGCAGTTCTGCCCAAAATGCTTCTCGCTGTCTATTCCTATGATATGCGCCGGACGTATGGCAGTGATACCGCCCCGATACTATAGCGCCTGTAATAGCGCTCACGCCCAAGAAAAATCAGTTTTCTGATACGTGTTTTGCTGCATCCTGATTTTGTGAACGGAGTAAAATTGCATGCAGCAGTGCGTTGAAATCTTTTATTGGACGCTCGCCGAATGGTAACAAAATTTGTGTGCACACAAAGTAGTACCCCAACATATTAGTACTAACTTGAGCTTTTCTTGCACGTTTGGCGAGTTAATAGCGCGTCATCGCTCCGCCGGCTTGAATGACGGCCACCATTCGTTCTGGAAAAGATCCGTAGATAGCCTGGATGAAGGCTGTATTATCTTGAATATGTTGCCACTCGTGTTGTATAGCTTCCCACAGTTCATCGGCGGTTGCCAAGTCCGAGGAGAGCCTTGAAAGCTTATCCGTCATACGGGCCCAAACGTGCTCTGATATTCATGTCCGCACCTTTCGCACACTACTCCAGGCTCCTTACCCCTAGTTCGTCTAAAAGACGTGACACGACCTTTGCGGTGTGAATGTGAGACAAGTCATGTTGGAATAGATAATGCCCATCCGGGTGTGGACCATTAAGTGCATACGGGGTCGTCTCGTGCTCCAGCAATGTGCAATATGCAGCACTCATAAATCTCCCAGGGATTCTTACAATGGGACTTAGGCCGTCACACGAAATATCCGCCCATACGTTTACTGACGTGCGTCCACTTGCGGCCACCTCCTTGATGTTCGGAGGACAGAAGTGCCATACTTTCTTCTGCTGGTCCCAGCGAGTCGAGAAAGTAGATTCGTCGGAGAAGTTCACATATTTCCAGCCCTCCACTCCCCAGCTACTGGGATAGACAGCGAACTTCAGACCAGCAGTTTTGTTGGCAACTGTGAGAAGGCGCTTCTGAGCGGCGATGCGACTTCTGAGTGGGGCTTCCCTTAGCCTTCGCCGTACCGTGCTGTCGCTTGTATGCTCCAGGCCGAGCGTACTGCGCACGTCCTTCGCACTCTGAAACGGCTTCTCGTTCACGGCAGCAACAATCAGTATGCCTTGATCTATCGACGTGGCACGGGGTCGCCTTTTGTGCGGCGCATCCTTAATGCCTTCTTCATCTCGGCACGCTTGCACTATCCTGTTCAGTCTTCAACTGGCAGCCTGTCAAGGCAGCAATGTTCCGCTGAGAGTAACCTTTTAGCGTAGCGTTTTATTTCTTGTTCATGATTGAATCGAACGTTTCTGGGTAAGGTGTGACTGGCCATACGATAGGCCATTTCAAACCTTGACCAGAACATATTCGTTGCAGTACGCTTGCCAATACCTAAGAATCGGGTCACACCACTCAGCTCCACACACACAAAAAGGAGCAAAAAAATGTTAACAGCGGCATTGTGCGCATAACTGCAGGCGACACATTGCCACGCTCTGGGTGCCATAATCGTCTTATCATCCCCATCAGCGGTCGACGCGCAATCAGCTGCCGTTTCGCAGCAACGTTAGCGAGACGGGAGTGCCAGGATTTAGCGGAACTACGGCGCCCTTTCCCCTTTGTTTCGTACAGCGGCCGCCGCATTGCGCTGCCTGTAGGGTACGAGGCTATCGGGCACGCGCTCCTGTGTTCCTCCTCGTATTGCTCACGATCACACTTGTATAGAGTGGCCCGAAGGCTCCACTGCACTGCGCCTGCGACGCCTAGCGACAATCACCGTGTTCGAAATGTGCTGGCCGATAGCGCCACGCGCGTCGACGCTGCGGCACTCGCGGGCGGCAGAGATGCAGGCCTGTGTGAATTGCGGGTCGCGAGCACCGGCTTTTTATCACCGGACGAGCACTGCCAGCTGAGCTGCGAACGTGACACGGCTAGAATGCTGGCGGTGCGCGACGCGTTCGAGAGATGCGATACCGCCGGAAACATGCTTCCCTGAAACAGTCTGATAACGATTCGTTTGTACGAAGTGAGAAAAAAATTCTGCATTTGGTTAACAGCTTTCAAACTGCGACACATGATATCATAACCAATTCAGCATGTGGTTGTGCACTTATTTAGACTGTATTTTCAAGCGTGAACAGATGTTAAAAAATAAGGATGTCGCAGTGAGTGTTATTGCATTGCGTTACTCTTTTGTGAGGCTTATGAATTTCCGAGGAGAAAAACCTTTTCGGCTCGCAGGTTGATGGCTGCCTACCATGCCACATTGGGGATTGGCTGTAGGATGGAAATAAATAGAAGCAACAGGTGGAGGTTTTCCTTCCTAAAATTGTGATTTTGCAATGGTTTATTGCATTCGAGTGAAATAATTGTTTACTAGAGATGTAAAAATAAAACACCGAAGTACAAACTTAATACACGCAAAAGAAACCAACATACAAAAGAACAATAATGAATGTAATTAAAATTTGGCGATCCTTTCTGCCCCAAAAAAAGACATCAGTAAAAGATGGGACCTCCTCGCCGTTCTTTCGCGGAGCGGATTCTCTTTGGAATCGAATCGTACAACGAATCTACGAAATCAGGAAAAAGCCGCAGTCGTTCCCACTCTTCCGTTACGGCTTCCCAAATTTGGTCCCCACTTGTTTTTCATGATACCCCACACGTTTCCTGTTATGTTGTGGTCGGGGCTTCTTGCTGGCCAGTCCATCCTCATGATTGCTAGGCTGTCTAATAGCTCCTGGACACGCCTGGCTGTGTGTGTCGGTGCGCCACCCGGCTGCAGCCAGTAAAGTACGTCAGGGAAAGGGCCATCAAGCACATATGGCACGAAAAGTCTCCAAGTTAGCCATGCATGCCTCGGACGCCATCCTATCGGTAAAGTGGTCCGGGGCCGACGTGGCTTAGTGCTCCCCATACGTGCACAGAGGTGCGGCTGCTTGAACGAACGTTCCATACATATTGCTCGTCCTCCCTGCATTGCATTGAAAGTGTGCGAAGAAAAAGCACATGATGTCCAAATGAATATATGGCATACTTTTCTAGTGAAAAGAGTTGAATGCATTATAAACGCTGGTTTCTTTGAATCCTGCTAACTGCAACCGGGCAGCACACGCACTACTGATTACACCTTGGACCGCTATGCTTTCGACCCGTATTTTTTAACCCGGTAGATTAGCAGCGCTTCATAGCATCATGAAGTAATGTTCTCACACTTGATCTGGTTCTTTTGCAACGTATACGTACCCTTCGGCCCAAAAGTTAGGCTCACAGCGGTAGAAACGTCGCAGCGCTAGCTACATTGTCGCCTATGGGCTGCAGCCTTTCGCTATGCGCTGCTTATCTCCGGCAGTTCTGTTCGATATTTGAGGTCTTCAAACTAATCTTAATGTCTGGATCAAAGAGAATGTCTGAAGCAGAAAATCCGGCGTCGTCGGCGGTGTTGACCGCGAGCGAAAAATCCTCGTCATCGCAATGTAAGGCACTGCCCCAACAGGTAGCACGCGACGGCAGCCCCTCCCGCTCGTCTCGTTAGGGCGCAGTGGGGCCGTGCGGGCACGCAGGGATCGCGCGGTGAGCGGCGAACCACGCAGCGCACATCCAAGTCGTGTTCGCCACGAAGCTTGCTGCTTGCTGCCCGTTCGTTCGGCGCGGAAGCTATGCTGGCGTTCGTGGCATCGGGTTTGTCGAAAGCGATGTGCCGGCGAACTACGACTGCAACTTAAGTCCCGCGCGTTTCGGCAGGACGCCTGGCAGCGCTTCTACGTTGTTTGCTGCTCCGCGCGTCCGTTTCACCGTACGTAGCAGAGCGATTTGTCTAACGGACAAGGCGTAGCGCAGAACGGGCGATGGCGTTCCGTGCACCCCCTGGCAGTGCTGCAACACTCTGTCGCGTTCCACTCTTAAAGGCGAAGCTTCAGCGTCCAGTTTGTTGGGCTAGCTTGAATAAAACACAAGATATTCGCGATTAACGATGATTCTCCCCCTCTCCCCCTTCAACTCGTATAAGCAGGGCAAAAAAAAATAATGAAAGCAGTTCGGGGACTGCGCCTCGCGTTGCCCCGCTCATGGATGCATCAAAACCCCTCTATTGTTGCTACACATTATACTGACCTTCTATTCGCTGCTTCAGGTTGTTGAACACCGTTACCCCAAGCGTGGGTCTTAGCCATCCTGGCTTTCTCGCGCGCGTTTTCCTTCTCGTCGGTGGTTGTCGGCAATAGTGGACACGGCTAGCTCGCGCTTGCCCGAGGGGTTCGCGCAGCAACACAGGCAGACGACTTTCACGGCTACCGGAAGTGTGCCTCTGGAGTCGTCGCAGCAGTGGCTCCAGCGAATGGCAGCGTGTAGTGGCCTACTCACGTCACTAAATTCGTGGCGTCTCTTGCATGAGCAGTCTCAAAATCACTACGAGTACATAATCCCTCCGCGAATTCCGAGGACTTAAACTTGGTGCGAACGCTCTGTAATCATCCTTTATAAGCGTTGGAAACATTTACATGCGACTTTGAGTTCATTGCATATTCTCTTTAATGGTGTGCCGCGGTAGCTCATGGGTTCGAGCAATGCTCCATGGCACTACGGGTACTTTGGAGTGCCTTCACAGATACGATGTAGTGCCATTCAGGAAGAGCTTTGTAAAGCGAGTATTCTTTTAAAATGCCTCATTTCTTTAGAAAGCATCTCGCAATCCAATTTAAGGGTAACGCACGTCATTGGAGCGGCAACTTTTTTTTTGCGGGCAGGTAAAAACTGCTTCCGGGCAGGAAGATGTTTTTCCACACAACGATTTAAACAATGAGTTGGCTCAAAAGCATCTCGAAATGCAACCTAGAAGTGAACACCACCATTAAATTCTATATTTTTCATACTGTAAGCTATATTCGTTAGCTATGCTCAATATTTGAATTTCGGTGTGCCTGTACGAGTGTTATTGTTTATCCAGGGTTTGCGCGAGATGTGCATGCATTTATAGTTCGAAGTATTAAGCTGCATGAGCTAGTCGGTGCACCCTTCTTGAAGGCGGCTGGGGCCGTTTTGTAACTTTTCCTTTTCGGTGTTATTGGAGATGCGCCAATAGAAGGCGCAGTCGTCCCCAAATAGATTGATGGGTGAAGAAATCACAGGCGGAAACTTCGTTGTTACTGCACTTTAGGGTAAGATGTTGGAACTTGCTTCCTATCATAGCAACTTTTGATATTTACGAGGCACTTAACCGCTGCGTTATAGAAGTGTCTTCAAACTAGCAAGCTTTTCAGAATTGTATGTAGAGAATGCTGCTGGTATTTCGAAGCAAAATTTCCCTCTCCATCCATCCGTGGTGACCGGGACCGGACAGACTGATGAATGCGAGAGCGATGTGGCCGCGTCAAATAGATTTCTTTAAAATATTCTTGAATATTTTGCAAGCAGTGTGTATTCCGATTTCGGTTAGTGAGTTCCATCTCTTCGTAACTCAAAACATATATTCTTGCAAATTGCGCAAAATCTTAGGTTAAACACCGCATATAACAAAGAGCATTCAGCAGAAAACCCAATCTTTAACACGGTGGATCGTATACGAAACCGTTTGTGAGAAGGCGTAGTGTCTATTTGGTTTCAGATTCCCTGTAGAACATTTATTCGCATTTCGGGCCGTAAGGTTAGGTGCAGCAGGCTTGTTATTCAGCAGATGACCACAGCCTTGTTATTCGACAGATATTTTCTCTGCGGGGAAAGATCCAAGGCTGCGGAGACATCAGAAATGCTTTTGAAACCTGAGTAACTTGTCGAGACACCTGCCACTTATTCCGCTCAGTCCGAGTCAACAACGCTGACGCACCAGATCGCTTGGTTTCTCTTGATGAAGGCGCATACATTCACCACGTGCGCATGGATGGATGGATAAGGCGGAACCCTTTGAGTCGGGCGGTGTCTCAAGCCACCTAGCCATGACTTATGAAATTTTACTGTTGTCTTGATTTTAGCCACCAATCAGGTAACCTTCACTTGGTTACTTCTACCCGCTTAAAACCTACTTTCTCTTCACAGTCCTTAAACCCCAATTCTATGGATAAGCCCGCTGGTTTTCACTGTAGTGTGGATCCCTTTACAGAAAACTATCAATTGTTCAAGCCCTTTCCTCCTCCTCTCCGCCCGCAACGACGATGTGTCTATCTCGTGGTACCTCTATATGTCTTAGTCAGCAAAACTCTCATCCTGGCCTCAAACAACAGTGAGCTTCCCCTACAATTATTATAGATATTTTCTTCGGCAATTTTCTGCTTATAAATCCTTTATGTTCCCAGTGCCGATTTCTTCAGCATCCCTGTTTTCCACAGAGCTGTCTCTATTTCTTAACCTTTTTCTTAGTCGATTATTGCTGATTTGCCCCCCATACTATGGTCCAGATATTTGCTTGCCAATTTTCTAGTTCGCTACCTCCATTTCGTGTCAACAACTTTCCTAGCCCACTTCTTTTCCCACATTTTTCTCAATCGCTCCTCAAAAGCTATCTCACTGCTAGCTTCTCCGCTCTCGAACGACGCCCATCCCATACCACCATGTACCCCCTGATTTGGTCTATTGCCATGTGCTCCCAAAGCTAGCCTCCCTACGCCGACGTCATGTCCCGGCATGACCTAGTTGATGCAGTGCGGGACCGCGCAGGGACCCAGCTGGGTCTAAAACTCACTTGCTCAATAAAGTTTGTCTGTCTGTGGCACAGGCAGGGGCCTATTGGTTTACATTCTTTTTCTGGCTGCCCCACCATACTTTTTGTCTGTCTGTCTGTCTAATCCGCTGGTTGCCTGGCTCGTTCCCGTGGCGGCGGTGGAGCTGGATAGAACCCCTTTTTTTCTTCTTTTTTTCTTTTCTTGTTTCTTTCTTTTTCTGCAATGCAAAATTCTTAATTGGAGCAATCCCTCATCATTTATCTTACATTGGGTTAAGCCTGTTAACTTAGTGGCACAGGCAGGGGCCTATTGGTTTACATTCTTTTTCTGGCTACCCCACCATACTTATTGTCCCTACGCCGCGTTGTTTACTTTCTAACCTTGCTTGAACATCTGGTCTCATGCACAGGACAGCATTGCCGAAAGTCAGGTTAGGAACCATCACCCCTTTCCAGATCCCTCTTACCACTTCATACGTATTGTAATTCCACAGTACCCTATTTTTCATGACAGCTGCATTCCAACTAGTTTTATTCATTACATATTTTTCATGCTCTGTCAGATACTCAGCACCGTTATTTATCCACACCCCAAGATACTTGTACTCTTCCACTACTTCTAGCGTGAACTGCTGTAGTCTATGCTCGCTGACCTCATCTTTAAATATCATGACTGCAGATTTTTCCTTACTAAACTTGAAACCTAATCTATCTCCCTCTGTACCACATATGTCTAGCAATTTCTGTAAATCTTCCTTGTTGTCAGCCATTAGCACTATATCATCGGCGTATATTAGTCCCGGTAATGACTGTTTAATTCATTCTCCTTGCTTTAAAAAATAAAGGTTGAAGCCTAGTCCGCTCCTCTGTAGCTTGGTCTCCAACCCTTGCAGATACATGAACAACAAAGGAGACAAGAGGACATCTTTGCCTAAGCCCCCGCTGTATCTCTACAGGCTCTGATACATTTTTCTCCCATTTTATAAGCACTCTGGTATTTTTATATATATCTTTTAAAACATTAATTACTCGATCTTCCACATCCAATGTGCCCAGTATGTCCCACAGATACTCTTGAATAACGTTGCCGTAGGCTCCCCTAATATCCAGAAATGCTAGCCATAGGAGCCTGTGTTCCTTTTCAGCAATCTCTATATACTGCGTCAATGAAAACAGCACAGGGTGGCAGCGCCGCCACCGCCACGATGAAGGCTCGAAATGCTACCGTAATGTAGCTATCGCTAGGAAATATGAATATTTCTGTTTCTCAATAGTTCCCCGTTTTCTATCCGGTTACTAGCGGATGTGACCGCGAACTATGCAAGTTTAAGTCTCATAGCTCACAACAGCGTCTTCCGGAGAAGCCTGACCTGTATAGCACTTAGTGTTTCTGTTGCGTTGTTTCTGTTTCTGTTTCATCTACGTTTTTTATGTTCCACCTTAAAATACTCCTAGAGACGCACATTCTGTTTTTCAAGCCGAAAGCCTTGTATGACTCATCAGCATGCGAAACCCAGCGTTGTCGTCGTTGACCGCAAAAGTGGTCAGAAAGTGTGATGTCCCCATAGTCTCAAAGACCGGAAGTGACGTCGTCAGACGAAGTGACGCCAGCTAATGGGGAAGTGGCGTGGTAGCTTGGTTAAAGCGCCGCTTCCTGTGTCCGCGTATGCCGTGTGATCTTTTTTCAAAAAACTTTCATCCTAACGCCTTTGACCTAAAGGCGGTTACCAGAAAGGCCTTTCAGACATTAGTACTAGTTACGAAATGGCACTAAGGAACAAATGTAGATAACTATTAGCCCACTATGACACACAAATACTTTAGCATTCACAGCACGTAAGTCCTAAGTGCCTTCCGCAATTTTTATTTGAAGCAAGTGTTAGCGTGATGATGATCACGATATTATAGACCCTTTACAGCGCCCCGTATCATGGGAGGCTCCCATCTTTGATCACGTGATTACGGCGCCATTACAAGCCTCCTGTCGGCTCGGGGGCGCGCCTCGTCGCCCTATGTTCCTTTTCAGCAATCTCTATAGACCGCGGGAAGTGAAACAGATTGTCCTCCAACCTCTTTTGTTTCCGGAACCCATTTTGTAGCTCCCCTAGCACGCCCTCGTTCTCCACCCAAGCCTGCAGTCTCTTTTATAATCTGCATCACTACCCTGTAAACCAGATGTCGCTGTTATGGGACCGTAGTTACGCCAGCTTTGTCCCGCTTTCCCTTATATATCATGTTCATTCTACTTAATCGCCATTCATCGGGGACTTTGCCATCCATTATCATTTTATTCACTACCTGTATTGATTTTTGCTTGGATATTGGTCCTATATTCTGTATTAACATGATCGGAATACCATCTGGTCCTGCTGACGCGCTACTAGGAACCTTCTTCTCTGCCCTTTCTCACTCTCTTTGGTCAAGTGAAGCAATTGCAGTAACCGGTCGGTCCTCCTTCGACAAATTATGTGCAACATTTCTTTCTATAATTTTTTTCTGGCCTCCTTGCTCCTATGCGTTTCATTGATTCATCCTCTCCAGGGTCTCCTTTCCCCGCCGATTTTGACAAGCCCGTTCCGTTGGATGTGGTTTCGCTGGACATAGTAAATAGAGAGAGTGGGAGTCCCGTTAATCCATTCATGCGCATCACTAATCATTCACTAATCATCACTAATCATTCATGCGAGGCATTTGGCTAAAACTCTTTATTTCCAACAATAGTTCCTGAACTACAGTATTGAATCGAATTCACAGAATGGGGCACGTCATTTGTCCTTGGCAGGAGTTTTCGAAGGAAGTGGTCTCAAACTTTGGAAAAAATGAGGTTGGACCACGTCGGAGGGGTCGGCTTCTGAACACAATGCATCATTTCTTTCACGCCTAGTCATGGGAATAGGTACAGGTTACCCCACTGGAGCAGTTTGCTCGGAAATTAGTTCAAATTGTGGCAAATGTCACTTAAAAAGAAAGTGAGAGGTACAGACAAACAAACAAATAAAAGAGGCGGGAGAAGTGCATAAACTTTTCTAGAAAAAAGAGGTGACTGTGAGGAAGGAGAAATAAAAGGCAAAAACTAAAAATCAACCACATGACCTTAGAAAGAAATGAGCTAGGTAGAGAGACAGCAAAGTTAAACCAATCGCGCCAACCTGCTGAGGACAATTAATGTGCCAAGGATGGCACGAGTAGTTAACCAAATTAAATCCCTGTTCGACAACCCAATTTCCTTTGCTGCCCTCCTAATACCAGCACAAAGGAGCCCACGCGCACTAAACGAGAGGCCTAGGACCTTGCAGCGCTTGTTCGGTCTAGCTACAACCTCTGGAAGGGTCCTAAACTTGTCTCACTTGTGTTTGCAGCGCCAATGTCTCGGTGTCGTAATCCCAAGTGACTGCCACATCTAGAATATACGTACAATGGGGCTGCTCATTCGGCACATTTACACATTCGGAGAAGATGAAATTGTGGCGAGCAATTCTGGGGAGATGGACAGAAGTACGTTTGCCGACAATCTGGGCTGCATTTTCCGGTCGAAACTTGCAGCGTCTGCACAACCTGGTTAATGGATCAGATGATTGCTTGAAGATTTGCCCTCAGTCTCAATGCTTTTATCTTGTCCCAGTCTTCTAAGAATTTTGAACCCGGCTTGAGTTCCAAGTGGCTCTCTCCTAAAAGAACCCAAGTCCTTATTAATTAAGCGGTACTGCCAATATTTTAGTGTAGACCGTCTAGAGGTATTCAAGGCCTTGTTGACATCTGCAATATCTAAGACACCGTGTGGGACGTCCAGGTGTTGGTATGGATGGTCACCCTTTCGTCACTTAGGCACACTTCCACAGCGGTGTCTACCTGTTCTGACCCCAACCGCTGCAACCTGGCAAATGCTTTTAGCTGTCCCTCTGGTCCTAATCAGGCGAGGTGTAACACGCAACCCCCCCTGTTTATATTGAAGAGGAAGCATGGTGTTCGAAAAAGACAGTGGCAAGTACAGTAGCCTTTTGGCCTCGATGCGGGTGTGGTGATCCAGATATGTCCCGGACGCCTTTGCAGCGAGAATGCTGGATGTTGCATAAAACAATCTTGGAACCAGAACACTGGTGAGACAGCAAAGTTTTTGAAATGGTTTCAACCGTGCGGACTTCAAAACTGGCAATTGGTGATTAATGACGTCAGTTGAAACCCAGGGTGGCTTGTTTACAAAAACATCGACGCCCGGATAGCGGATAGGCTCATTACGATCCTTAGTTTTCAGCACCGCGCCCTCGAGCCGGAGCTCGGGAATGCGGTACTTAAACCATTTCAGCCGTAATCGTAGCTGGCATTGTAACGCCACCCGAAACACTGATTCCTGGCTGGATTCAGCTTAAGGCCCTGCTTAGCGAAGTACCCAACTGAAACATCCAAGTTTCGCCGTAGCTCGGCGAGGCTACTGGCGACAAGTACGATGTCGTCAGCATAAGCTAATGAAGCCATGCTAGTATCCGTTATGTGGAGCCCCAGACCGGATCCGTTCACCTCATGCAGCAGCGGATCAAGCGCCAGATTGAATAGGAAGGGAGACGAAGGGTCCCCCTGATTGATCCCCGCTGCATGAACACACGGATCCGTCCGTGACCCCCGCGTGTGAAAATGTGGTCCTCTGCATTGAATACATGTCTTTTACAACCTAAAGGTATGTCGGGCACGCGCCCCCCTCCTGCAGTGCTGAAAATAACGCCTGGTGACTTACGCTGTCGAACGCTTTGCGGAGATCAAGTGAGGCGGCATAGAAGTCTTTTTATGTTTGTCTTGCTCCATTTCATAAGACGCTGTAGCAGGAGCAGGTTTTACTGTCCGGAGCGGTCATCAGAAAACCCGCTCTGCGGGGGATGAAATCAACATGAAGAAGTGAAACGGGCTAATAAAAGCCAAGAAAAAAGTCGAACCCAGACGGAGCTAATTGTTATGGGCCTGGAATCTGCCGCCGAAGCTGGGATGTCACGCTTTAGTAAAAAAACTGTTCTGGAAATGCGGAGGTCCTCGGGTAGACAATGTACTCAAAGAAAGTTATTCATGACTAAAGGGATGACGTCAATGGGGATCTTACCTAGCTGCGCCACTGTTTGGCCGTCCGGTCCGGGAGCAGTATTTTCGCGCATTTCCTGGTAGCAGGAAAGCACCTCACCAGAGATAAAGAGTGGGGCCTCCGATGGCCACACTCCATGTTCTATCCCTACACATGGGACCTCCGGAGATTCGTTCTTGAAGTGGGGTTCATATTGTTCGTGAATCTCAGCTAATCAGATTTTCCGGCCATCAACATGGCTTCTGCTGAGCTCGTCCAGTAAGAGTATTGGGGCCTTGTTAAATAATTGATGGTACTTGTAAAGCCCGTGAGAACCTCTTGAGCAATCCTCTCGTACCTCCAGGTTCCAAGCTGGTGAGCAATACTTTCTGGCGTTCTGTTAGGGAGATACTGACTTAAAAATTTTGGACCGATGGGCCTGCCTAATTTCCCCTGAAGGCCAATTAGTTGCCGCCGGTATCCACCAGTCCAGGAAAAAGCAGGAGCAGAATCCCCTTCGCCGCCGCCAGAACTGCTAGCACCCGACTTCCCTTTGCCACCACCACCGAAAGAACCACAAATAGGAGACATCTCTAAAGCGGTGTGGAGGGTGTGATATCTTGCACCTTGCATAGTGCGAAAAATGCCGACTTCTATTGGTCATACGAAGCAGAAAAACATCGCCTGCATACCCACCTGACTGGCGTGTTGTGGAACTGCAGGTAGTGATCCTGCAGGCGTTGTCGAGTGGAATCAATGTGCTTGCAAGGGGTGCATCTAACAGCGGAGGGAGGGTAGAGGTTTTTTCCACCAGGCCTGTGAAGGGGAGGCACAGGGCTCCTGCTCGACTCCCTACCGCGAGTATGGCCCGAAACAGGAGAGGACCCAATCGCCTCGTCTGCACTAGATGTAGGACGATTACTGAGCGTGGAAGGAACGGATAAGTCGCTGCGCCCTGAAATGGCACAATCAGTGGCCGACTCGACTGCCCCGCCTTGATAATGTGTCGCAGCTCGCTTGGCGCACTGGATGAAATGTGGTTTAAGGCTCGATGCCTGTGGATGGTTCTTCGGACAGTGTTGGCATTCCCACATCACGTATATGTCGTAACCCGAACGGTAGTGCTTTTACAAAGAATGAGTAGGGCCCTCAAAGCCACATTAGTGGCAGATATGGGGCTTCTTAGGATAAGTTAGTTGCATGACGTTGGTAGCTATTGAACAATGAGATCCCGCCCCTAAGAGACCCCCGGAAGGACTGCCACCACCGGCAGCGAAAAGTAAAAAAAAATTGTATTAGTATTACCATGCCTGCTGCAAAGGAATATGGAACACCGAGCAGGGTACAGACTCCACGCACTGTGAGAGAGAAAAAGGAAAAAAAACTGCACCTCACCTCTATGCTGCCTCGCGACTATCGCACGGGCGACAGAGTGACGTGGTGCGCTAGAGGTCATGAAGACCTCTGCAGGGAATGGCACAATAGACGGCCTAACAGGCGAGCGCGACGTGTCTGTAGGCTGTTCGAATAAATAACTCTGTTCTCGTGGAGCGGAATGAGATGAACAGAAAAAATGTCCGCGATGCAGGCTTTGAGCTGATCGGAACTTCAAGGAAGCCATAGGTCCGCGCTAATTGCGCAAGGAATGAAACGAACAGATTCAAGACAATGACCCTGGGGTCACGAAGATCAGATTTCTCCTTGACATTGAAATGGAGCAAGAACGCAGGGTTCGTACTCTACTGGAGATGCATGTGTAGGAGACCTGAGATACATCTTTTACGTGCTCCCCCCTAAAAAATTTCCTTCCAACCCCAGAATGGCCCCCCGGACGAAGATTGTCTGGAGAGCTACCAAGCAGTACCTATTCATTTACTCGCGAAGCTAAATACAGATAACCTATGTTTGCACGCGAGGCTAAATAACTATGTAATATACTAAGTATTGGTAACAGAAATGCTAAACCGAACCACTCGCAAGATTTTGTGGGGGGGGGGGGGGCAGTGGCCAACCAAACCTTCATGGTGTCCTTTGAATGAATGAAGAGAGAGGAAGAAAAGAGAAGGAATAGAGAGAAAAGAGAAGAAAAAAAAGAAAATTGGAAAAGAATTTTAAAAACTGAAATGAAAAGAGAGGAAAGCAAAACAGGAAAAAAGGGGAATAGAACACCCCTGCTAAGGTACTGGATGGGAAAAGGCACTACAACGCAGAGTTCACACAGTTATGAAGTCCAGAATAACAGGAATGGTGCACAGCACTCTCTGGCGAGGGGCCCAGGCCACCGAGGGTCGGTGACCATGAAGTGGCCCAACAGACGCAGCTGGCCGACTGTACATCACAGTAGGGCGCAAAAGCTGCAGTGACCATGCAGGCTCCAAGAGTGATGCTGCTGATGAGTCGCAGCTGTTGAGGAGTTACAGCTGTTGAAGAGTCAGCCCGCCTTAGGTATTGAAGATCAGGGCAGTCCCAGATTGGAGGCATCTGGAGGGCCACGGCCAGCCTGACGACCAGTGTATCGGCCGAGAAAACTCCCCGTCTAACAAAGAAGTTTAATGACACCCCGAAACCAATAAAATACAATCAAAACCCGTCTGTACATGACCACAACGAGTGTATCGAGCTAATCGCCTAACATCGGGTGACGACAAAAAGGTACACAGTACATATTTACCATTAATACTTTTTGTTAAAAAAAGGCGCGGCACTGTACAACCGAATCAGCTCTCCCTGCGGGGGAGGGGGGGGGGAAGCACACACCCAGGGCCAGCCCTCAGAGCAGCTAAAACAAACCACACTCTAATTGCACAACAGTCAGAAACGAGGTGGGCGGGCAGTCCAGCTAGTACCGTGGCATCAGCCGTACCGTAGCATCGGCCGTCCAGTATGACAAAGAAACGCGTGTGCCAGCACTACAAAAACAGTGCCTCCCCATCCGCTACCAGCCGGTCAGACAGGTATCGTCAGATGATGAGACGCCGAGTCCGCAACGCCGGGTACATTGCCCTCGCCGGCTGCCGCCGGGCTTCGACCAGACAGCGCCGACGCCACAATACAAACATAGCGCAAACAAGAACAAGTTTGCCAAACTGGCTGCATGGTTGGCGGACACCTGGCCCGGCACGAACAGAAAACATGCGGTAAACCAATCGCCACATTGTCCGCGCGGCGGGACACGTAAAGAAAATATGGCGCGTCGATTCTTGCGCTCTACATTGCGCGCACTGGGCATTGGGCACAACGCCCCACGATGCGAGCCGTTCTGACGTGGGGAGGACGCCCCAAAGTCGCGAACCTCGGGAGGGAGGCGACTTGTACACCACGCACGCCACTTGCGTACCTCGGTGCGCCGCTGGTCGTTCAGTTCGTTCTGAAGCTCCCACTCGCCCTGTTTCTTTCGAGAATTAGACATCCTATCATACGTTCTCTTCTCTCAGCGCCAGTACATTCTTGCAAAAATATTTAAAGCCTACTAGGTCTCTTAAAAGCACTACCGAGCGACACGGCTTCTGGGGTTCTAATAAAAACCGTCCTGCATTCTGTAAGATACTGTGTATTGCAGACTTTCATGTGACGAGGACTGAGAATAAATATCTTAAAATGCAGTCCTTGAGAGCCAAAGTGAATCTTCTTTTAAACTGCACTGCTGCATATTACTACATATCTTTCGCTCGGCCTGAGGTCACTATGTTCCATGTACATTTTCTAAAAACAATGGCTTTCATACGCTTGGGCCAAATACAACTGAACTTAGACAACATTACATGGTCGCACTCACAAGTGTGCTCACTTTCTTTGTTCTGAAAAGAAATCGTCACAGGATAATTTTATTCCAAAAGCAAGATTGTCTGCACGAAACATCAGTTTTTAGATGTAATGCTTCCATGAATAAAAGCGTCCTAAGCCAACACATTGCTCAGCAGCCAACCTTGTGGTTTTAAGAGCACCCATTTAAATTAAACATCTTTTTATGAAAGAATTCAAACACATAGTATAAAGCACCCCAACGTCCCGACTTCGTCAAGGCCAAATCAGTTTTATATCAATGCGCGGATCGGGGGTTTCACGGTTTTCCCCTGGAGGATGGAATTGTCCTCGGGAGAGGAGCACAAAGGTTGCCTCCAAAGCCTTGGTGCAGTTGTCGGAGGTCTCCCTGAGTGGGCGGATGCGGGGACATGAGGAAGAACGGCAGCTGGTCTGAACCTCTCGTTCAATGCACTCGTATCTCCTCGCGCCTAGCTGCTGCGCGATGCTGTGTGGAGTTCTGTCAAGCAGATACTGGCTTAGTGTCCTGGGACTTGCATACTTGCCCAGTTGCGTCTGAACGCAGACCGGCGCTCCCAGTCTTGCACCGAGCTGATTGCGAAGAAGCAGGTCTCGGCAGATCATACGAGGGTGTAAAGCACCACCGCCAAACCCACCTGACTGGTCTGCCATGTACATTTAAGCAGTGGTCCTGCAAGTGGTGTCGCCTGGAACCCGTTTACAATTAATGCATCTGCCCCGCAAGGGGGCGTCTGCAGCTTGCAGGCGTTGGTGAGTGGCGACACCACGAGTTCCCGAGCATCCGCAGTGACATCCCCGCAGGGGATTATGGTGCACAGTGCATCACCACGGACCCGAGCACCCGCGCCTCGCCGTGCGTGGTATCGCCGTGTCCGGGGAAAAGGGGATCCTGGTGGTTGAGCCGATGCCGAGCGTTTGGACCTTTAGGGCCCCTCGGCGGAGGCAACACACCACTTTGGCCCCAGCTTCCTGCAGACGGCACCGCCGGCCTGACCCAAACGGGGGAAATCGGCAGTCGCCTTTTCCTGTAGTCCTCTACATCTTACTTTCCGGTCTTCTTTCTGACTACTGTCCTGTCCCCTCGTCGTTTCTTGGTTTTTTCATTTCTTCATGGGCGGCTAGGTTTAACCTTGTGTGGCGAACTACCCTGGGTTTCGTCTTATTTGGTTATAGTTGAGGTGTACAGCTGGCGTGGGCAGGACTTGCGTGCAAGTTGCTGTCCAGTCCCCTTGTTGGGCTCCGTGGTGGGTGGCTGACACCGTGGCTGAAAAACGAAATTTTTTTTTATGGCTCCCCTCCATTCCAAACCTGATCGCTCTCTAAAAAGAGGGCGGAACGATGAAGATTTTTTTCAAAAAAGAAAAGTGTCATTCCCAAAATTTCATGTCATTCACAGCAAAGCTGAAGAACAAGCAAAACTGATTTCCCCATTCTTGGTAGCAAAGTGCCTGACAGATACCTTGGTGTTTGGGTATAAGGTATCAAAAATGGCTAGTGGCGACTTACTCCTCGAAATACGTGACACTGTCCAGCACTCGAAACTTGCAAACATTGTATCGATAGGGGAGATTCCTGTCTCCATCACGTCACACCGATCTTTGAACACAGTCCGAGTCGTCATATCAGAAATTGATTTTGTTCACTTCTCTGAAAAAGAAATGCTTGAAGGCCTTGCCGACAAAGATGTCATAAATGTTCAGCGGTTAAAGATCGGAAGGATAACAAGGAAATAGATACGAAACACATGATCCTCACTTTCAACACCAGCACACTACCTGAAAGCATTGAAGTCGGGTACCTGAAAATAAATGCAAGGCCATATATACCCAACCCACGCAGATGTTTCAATTGCCAGAGGTTCGGCCACGGCTCACAGAGTTGTCGCGGCCGCAAAACTTGCGCTAAATGCTCTTTGAAGGACCACCAGTCAGATGATTGTGTTGCTGCCCCGCGGTGCACAAATTGTGAGGGAGACCATGCTGCATACTCCAGGGCTTGTCCGTCCTAAAAAAAAAAGAAATAATTACTCTGAAAACCACTGAAAACATTTCTTTCAAGGAAGCGAGAAGGCGATACGCTGAAACAAACAGATTCTCCTTCACTGCGAAAACAACCTTCGCCGATGTGGTACGTGGGCGCGGCGCATCACACCAGGCTTCGGCACCTGTCCAGGCCGCACGCAGTGGGCGCCCCCTGGTGGAATATCTGATACAACTCCGCCAACCCCAAAGCAGGCTGCGCAGACCCCCGGGTCAGCGGGCCTCAAGACCTCTTCCCACAGGTCGAGGTCTAACTCAAAAGTCAGCGTGCATCCTGCACGGTCGTCCAGCGCCTTTGCTGAGGCGATGGACACGACCCAGGGCAGCCCCGTGCCGTCCACATGGGACGGACGGCGGAGGTCTTTGGATCGATCAAAAAAATGAGAGGCTCCGAGTCAAGGGGCCAAATCAAAGTTAATCTAATTTTATCTGCACACACGCACACATTAAGATGGCTTTCATAATACACTAAAACTGCAGAGGTCCCGTAAATAACTATAACGACAGAAAAGACATTTTAAACACAATTTCTCCTATTGCTTTATGTGTGCAGAAAACCAATCTAGGCCCTCAGCACACAAAGGTGCTAAAGAAGTATACTGTCTTCCGCCGTGACCAAGAGGGGGCGAGCAGACTCTCGGGAGGCGTAGGAATCATAGTGCAACCTGGCGTAGCAGCTAGCGAAATCAAACTCAAAACTATGATACTAGTGAGTCGCACCGACCAAAAATTAAGATGGAATGACGTTTCGGTTCCCACACGGGAGCCTTGTTCACAATGAGGCAAAACGTTGCGGTGGTGCCTTTTTATGCGGCGTATATGCGATCCCAGGCATCTCGCGTAGATAGGTGGCAAATTCCCGTCATTTCGATTGATAGTATGCGCTGTTGTTTGGATGATCAGCGACTCAAGACAGAGCCGTCATTTCCTGCTTTTTCTTTGGCGACAACAGGTGCCTCTGCCCAGTTGATATTGTGGCTGGCAGATACTAAATGCTCAGCAAGCCCATTTTGTTCTGCGCGCCGGTTCTTCACGTCATTCTTATGTTCACGTAATCTGCGTGCAAAATCTCCTGCTTCGCCTATGTATACTGATGGGCAGTCGGCACATGGAACCTGATAAACGCCAGGGAATCTTTCTTTCTTAAGCCCGTCCTTGACATTGACAAGTTGGCTTCTCAGTTTTTGAGACGGCACATGAGCAGTGTGCACACCATATGAACGTAAGATACGCGCAAGTGCAAGTCCACACTGCCAGTCAAACAGGAACATAAATTTTCAGGCGTCACTTTTGACAAGACACATTTCTGTCACACATTAACAACCTGAAAAAGAAAGCATCCCAAGCCCTCAATGTATTAAAGGTACTCTCGCGAAAACGGTGGGGGTCCGATAGAGCATGCCTATTGCAAATATATCGCTCTTTGGCGCGCTTCAAGCTGGACTACGGGTGTGTGGTATATGGTTCGGCAAGAGCATCCTACTTGAAACGACTGAACCCTGTTCATAATCTTGGTTTGCGCCTATCAACTGGAGCTTATAGAACATCCCCGGTAAAGAGTCTTTACGTTGAAGCTAATGAGCCCACACTAGAGGATAGAAGAGTCACGCTAACATGCACGTACATCCTAAAAACCCGTTCTCTCCCTAAGCATCTCTGCTATCCCATTGTTACCAAGTGCCCATCTAGGAGATTCAATAATAAACCACATTTTATCAGGCCTCTAATAATGCGCTTTGAAGATAAATGTTAAGACTTAGAAGTGCTGGACGCCCTACCAAATATTGCACAAAGACATGAATATCTACCACCATGGTACAGCCTTCCTTTGGTGTGTGACTTCACACTGACACACGTAAACGAAGAGAAAACACAACACGAGCACATACTGCAAGAGTTCTTTGCACTACAAGAAAAATATGACACACTGAATTTTACACTGATGGCTCAAAAACAGAAAGTCATGTCGAAAGTGCAGTAATTCAAGGAACAAATGAAAAAATAAGATTGCCACAGTATACATCGGTATTTACTGCGGAGTGTTATGTCATCTTTGCAGCTGTAGAACAAATAGTAAAACAAAATATAAAAAATAGCATCATTTACACCGATTCACTGAGTATGCTTAAAGCGCTGCATTCTACAAACGCTTCTGAACCCATAATAGGAAAAATCATACATAACATAGTTAAAATTACAAAGCAAAAACATAAAATTATATTCTGCTGGGTCCCTAGTCATGTTGCAATTTTAGGTAATGAGAGAGCAGATGCTTGCCCAGCACAAGCTACAATTGGCCATATAAAACAAGTTAACATACCACAGAGGTATTTTTCTAAATTACTGCACAGTAAACTCAGGAATAAGTGGCAGATTGCATGGGACGAACAAACAAACAACAAACTACATTCTATAAAACCTGTTTTGGGAGAATGGAGATCATGTACAAATCAGGAGCGTTTCATAGAAGTTATTTTGTGTCGACTACGCATTGGACACAAACCTTACTCACAACTTCTTACTGACCAAAAAAGACAAACCTCTCTGCGAAATGTGTGGCGATGAACTCACGGTAAACCACATTTTAATTGTATGCAAAAAAACTGGAACAACTGAGGAAAAAATATTTCGCAACATTATACAATGAATACATCACACCACACCCCATGTTACTTTTAGGAGATCAAGCACTGGTTGATTTTTCAAGCATTTTTAAATTTCTCAGAGAAGCCAATGTTTTATACAAACTTTAGATATAAAAAGCGTAACCTTTAACAAAAGCTCTAACCGTGTATTTGGCGCATCATAGCCTCAGTTGCTTTTGCGCCATGAAAATCAATATAACTAACTAAGCGTCTGCCGGCATCACATGCGCAGGACATGAAAGTGGGTTCTGCATAAAACGCCGGTACACTTGGGTGCCTTGAGCGGAACGCTACGTGTGATCGATGCGACGCCTGCCGTGGAGACTGACGCCCGAACCTTGCCCGTAAGGGAAGGAAAATGAAATAAAGATGGTTTTAAGTACAGGAAATGACGCCTGCCTCACATTGCGCAATATCCTTGATCCCCCCTCCCCCCCTCCCCCCCAAAAAATTATTTTTCGGTTTGACTTTGTGAAATTATCTGCAGGGTTTGTGCGTCGTTTGAATCCGTATTTGGTTCCATAATACCGATGTAAATATCGGCGAAACTATATTAAACATACTGCATTGTGTGAGCACCTTCAGTGTCGTTTGGAACAAAGCAAGACGTATAAGTAAAATAAATGCCTATTACTGTGTGCGCGTCAGTATGGCTATGCATGGAAACTGCCATTCACTCGACCGCAAACGTAGCCAGGGTGATGCGCCTTTTCGCTTTCGACCAGGATTAACCAGAGCTAAAGCACCAGCAATTTTTTTCCAGGGCTGCCAACGTAGTTTTGATGGAGTGCTGTAAATTTGTCAAACACCGCATGGTACAAAAAAATGCCGTGAAAAACCTGCTCATAGACTTTTAGCTGGCAGTGCGTGCTTAATCACGCTTTTCGGCAGATATATTCAGAACGACGGCGGGACAGTCAAGCAGCTAAACGTTGCATCCCCCGTCGTTCCTTCCATAGCTGACAGTACAAGGCAAGGGTCGCTGACTCTGTCATCGTGTGTCCCTGAGACCATCGAATATGCGTCCAAAAGCTCCCTAGTGGATCTACTCTTACAACGTCGCTGTACCCAAGTCCTGCCACAAAATGCCTTGCGCTTCAGCACACTGCATGGAAAACATTTCGAGCCCTCTAGCACCCTACAAAGCACCACCGACAAAGTATTTTGTGGCGTTGTAAAAGATACCATCGAGCATGGTTTAAGACACTGTGTATCGCAGAAAGACGTGTAGTTGACAAGAGGAATGAATACCTTAAGGTGGTCCAGTTCTTTCGTGGCAACACGAATCGCCTGTTAGTTTAGGAGTACTTCTTGTTGGGCTAGTTGGTTTGATTTCATGATTGCACGACTCGGCGCACAAAAACGAATCATAAGGAAAACAGGACAGAGCTCTGAACTGCGCTCCAGAATATTATCCACATTTTATTCAGCTTGTCCCATGTCGGCTGACTTTATTACTCATTTTAAACAATGCTTTTATTAACCTCGTTGGAACTGCAACGGCCTGGCGTAAACTTGACGTGGCAGATACGCCTTGCCTAAAACATCTGACGGTTACACTCGGCGATATGTCTGACGTCTGCTACGTCGGTGCTGAAGGTATTCTTTTGAAACAAAAAGCTCCACTACGCCAGCTTTTCCAGCCATCAGCGGGGCCGTAAGTTTGACCTTGAATGTAGCTAGAAGTCATAGGAAATGACGCCTGTATTATATTGCCATTTACTTCGCAAAAAAAAAAACAGTTTAGAGGGGAAAGCTGTGGATGTATTTTCGTCATCCCCTTAGAGATGGCATTATTTTGCAGCGTACCTGTGAGGCTCCTCTGGGCAATGATTTCGTTGCCCCACAGGCACACTGCCAACTGTTTGCAGAATGTGGCGTCGCTGCCCGAGGCTAGCAGTCGATTCCACGCAGCCACTGGCACACAACTTCCATGCCCCACATGGACCTGAAGATGAACACACAGCACGGATGGTTTTAATACTGCTTTAAATGCAGCGCTCAGCCGACATGAAACGACAACATAAACATAGTTGCTAGTGATCTGACTTGTGATGAAACGACAGTATAAACATAGTTGCTAGTGATCTGACTTCTGATTGAACATAAAAGCCACATAAAAATGCACAGAATAAGGAACCAGTCTTAGATGCGTTTCCTGAGAAGCACTTTCACATTTTAATTTCTGCTTAAAGTAACCAAGACACATTGCAAGCGTGGAGACAACAAATTTTTAGCTTGCATGTATTTTGTATCAAATGCTGCACACTAGTTGCTGCTAAAAGCATGATAAGTGCTGCAGTATTCATGTGTACGGTAAAAATGGTTTGGTTTGACGTTGTCGGATTTCACGTCTGAAAGCAACTCAGGCTATAAGGAATATCGCAGTTGAGAGCTTCGGAAATTTCTACCAGCTGGCGTTCTTTTATATTCCATAATTACATCAGGAGTGCACAACAACCCGGACTAGTTTAATCGGCCCCAACAATCAAGACACACCGACCGTTACACTGTCTGCTCTCATTACATGCGCTCTACCGGCGCTTTTAAAATACTAACACACATAGCCAGTCCAGCGATATCTAATATCAAGCTAGCTAGGGCCAAAACTGAGTTCTCAGGTTTAAGCGGGCTGCATTGTTGGAGACCTAGGAACCGCACCTCGTGACTTGCAACTCTTTGGCAAAGAAGCCAGTCACAGCAAGAGGCGTAGAATTATGGCAAGTTAGTGAAGTTAATATCTATTTGTGGTAAACGCAGGTCTAAAAATTAATATATAGCACAGCACCTGCTGCTTTACTTCTCTGCAGCTGTGTTCCATGCTGTTTACAATCCAATGAAAGAATCGAAAAGTTTTCTCCTGCATGCTTGTAAACTTAACTGCTTTACAGGCCTTGTGACTTGCCCAAAGCATGCTGCGAACGGTGGCAACAAAGTGGATGCACTAATATTTTGATTCAGTTCAATTAACATTGACACACTATGAAATTACAGGACTTCATCATGCATAAAGTTGCCACTGTTGTACAAAACACTTACATGTGGCACAGTGTAACTTCTGTGTTTCACCGTGGAAGATTGCAGAAGTAGACTCCAAATGACGTTTAGTGTGAAGGAACACATAGCAGAAAAACATAGCGTCTGCGCTTGGAATGCCATTAAATAAAACAATAAAATCAAGAATAACACGTGCTAAAATCACACATGACAAAGGAGAAACGACCGCAAAGGGGTGACACAACTATCACTTTTTGATGAAGAACCCGGTTTCTTTATCTAGGAGAGCCAGAGAAGGCTCACTTACACAGGTGTCAAGGCCAAGTTTGTGCATGTGTGCTGCTTCTAAATCCTCCCGCTCAATTCTAGCCTTTTCCCTTCCTATGATAATTGTTTGATTAAGCTTCGGGTGACAACCATTGCATTCCCTGCAATGTCTGGAGAGATTAGCGCCAATTTCACCCTTCAGAGAGCGGAAATGCTGCCGAAGTCTATCATTAATACATTGGCCAGTTTGACCAACGTAAACTCTGCCACACTGCAGTGGAAACGGATTAACCACCTCATTGGTGCCAACGACGCTGCACGTACCGTCCGCCACATGCCTGTAAATTTCAAACAACTTGCAGGGGGTGGAGAACACAAGACGGATTCCCTGCTTAGCTGCCACCTTCTTCAGGTTATGTGCCATTTTATGCGCATAGGGCATAACCTCTAGCTGGCCATTGTCAGGGGGGGCGCTTGGTTCCTCCGGTGCGTCTTGTCCCACAGCTTCCACATTAGCGATTCAGCCACTGCCTGGAGGAGCGGTGGTGGAAAGCTGCGGGACAAGACGCGTGGGCGGAAGCGCTGCCCGTCACATGCTTTCGAGGATTCCTCGAAGCTTAAGTTCAGATTTCATGTCGGCACACAACGCCATACATTCGTGTCGTCGTAGCCATATATGTGCGCGAAACGCGATCAGCTGTTCGCTCTAAAGCCTGCTGCCGCCCAATAACTTCACATCGTTCCTTCCGCTCGCAAGGAGCCAATGTCTACCGTACATGTGCAAGCAACGAGACGCAGTAGCCCGCAATGCAGCGTGCTTCCGTGATCCGTGGCCGCCATCCCTTACGACTATGATGAACCTTCCTGTCTAGACTTTTCTAGCGGTCAGCAAGCTGCCGGAGCATGGTAAACAGAAGAGGTACAGTGTCAACTACCATTATGAAGTCTTCAATAAAACGGAGAGTTGAGCGAGTTGGTACATACTGCTGGGAATAACAGCGCGTAGACGAGGGACAAAGAAAGAAGACGACAGGACCGGCGCTGACTAACAACTGAAAGTTTATTAAAAAAAACACGCAAAATATACTCATTTGACAACCACGGGCGCGTGCGCAACACCAAAAGCCACAGTGATAAATTAATCACTTAAATCCAGATACATTAGTTCACAGTCATGAACTGTTACAGAGGGGGTGCTCACGCATGAGTCAATGTTTTTATGAATATGTAGGTGATGGTTCCACTAAAGAATCTTATCTCATCATCGATGCGAGTGTCCTGGTGACTAGAGAAATCCTGTATGCTATCCACGACGCCCAGCCTGGCGTTTAACTTCTGCGGGGACGCGAGCTTCCCGATTCCTACGCAGGTGGGGGCTTATACAAGCGCTTCATGGAGACGACCTGCAGTGGCTTCTCCGTCGAGATAGTAGCGCTTTCAGCCGCTCCGGGCTCGTCACATCGTCAGCACCGCGCGACCACCAGTGGACAAATCATAGGGCCCCACCAAAGTCTATAATGTGAGGACCCTCCTGATTTGGAAATTGGCCCACTCCCAAAAACTCCTAACGACCCCCAACATTTTGAGTACCCCACCTACTCAAAATGGATTAAGGTGAATAATGCGTCGGAATAGGATAATAAAATAGGAAAATTTCCATTCAATGTTAGAAAAGGTGTTCGAACATTCAGATAGCTCGTGCATGCCATATTACTGCAATTTAACGGGTTCCAAGCGGTGTTTCAGAGGCATAATCGCAAGCCCAACACAAGCTCATTGTAGACCATAGCAGGCAGCCTAAAGTGTGTCGCATTTTCTTCTCTAAGCATGTGGTTAAAAATACCCCTGGTTTTTATTATTACAAAGAGCTTTGAGGGATTTGCTGGGCCGTATAAATATTGCACTCCCAACCTGTGCCGTTGCGAGAACTAGACATGGGAGAAGCTTATGGGACACTTTCCATTATTCCTCTTGGGACTACAGTAGCCTCGAATTTTTCCGCGCACTCTATTCATTGCAGGAATGAACCGCAACACCGCCGTTCCGTTTCACGCAGGCGACCACAGTCTTGAGCCTCCTGTCATCGAGCCCTGAAAAAAAAGAGTGGCGAATGCAGCTTGTAGGGACTGTTATGTGTTTAAATGCATGTGAGCTGAAATTTCTGGTCCTCCATAGCAAGAGCGCGGAAAGTCGCTAATTCCAGATCTTTAGTAGAGGTCTTTGCCCTGTAGCAAACGTGTCCTGGCTAGTAATGATGATTGACGGCGAGTGAGAACTCCATCATATACTCATAGAAAACTCCTTACTTTTGATTTTGTGTGTACGTCGAGTCATTCAGTTTTTTTCTCCATTTTCGATACCATTTCCATACCATTTCTTTAGCGCCTCGCCGGATCATATTGCACAATGGAGCGAAGAGTGCGGGTATTATCTATGTAATAATGTCACTCACCATGTCGAGGTGTCGAGCGATACAGTTGTATATATCACCGAAGCTCTATCAAATATATGCTGTCTTGCGTGGGCGCCTTAAATGTCGTCTCGAAGAAATCAAGATGTTTAACAAATAAAAAAATGCGTACTACTGTGTGCCAGTATGGCTGTCGATGGAAATCGCCAGTCACTCGACCACAAACGTAGCCAGAGAGACGCAGCTTTTCGCTGTCGACCAGAGTTAACCAGAGCTAAAACGCCAGCACTTTTTTCAAGAAACATCTCAAGATTGTAAAACAGAACTGCTTTTACACGACACCAAGGCCCTTAGAACGGTGCGTTCATGAGTGAAAATGAGCGTTCTCCTGAAACAATGTTGTACAGCAAAAACGTCATTGTGCACTAAACAGCACCCACTTCATACATAATTAGTGTAATCAAAGAAACGGATGACGAAGAGTTGAAAAGCTGCAAAGTATACCCGCTTACGTCATAGTCGTGTTGCCTAGTTAACTAATCGCGTTATCGTTGTGTGATTTAAGAGAAATTGCAGAAAAGGATAAATATGCGGAGAGAATACACAAGTGTGGCATCATGGACTAGCTTACCATCATCGTGATTCCATCATCGTGATGGTATTCGTATAACGTCCTCAACCGCCTCGACGCTACTGAAGTCTAAACCCTCGTCTTGCACAACAGCAAACAGGCTAGCCTCACTCCATTATTACAGGTCACATCTGCATCACCTTCATCGTCATCGTGACCTGCGCTGTAACCGGACTCTTTTTCATAGTCGCTCGCGCATGTCGCGGCAACATATATGATGATTTGGCGTTTTCAAACAACATAGATGGGGTGAACACCCGGGTCGTTGTAGTTGCAGTAGAAGGCTGCCGCCTGATCCCGCAGCCCACTCTGCACTTTTGAGCTGCCGCTAGACGAGCAGACCATCACTCAAGTGACTTTCACATACAGTAAAAGCTCGTTAAATCGAACTTCACGGGACTGGGAAGAAAGCTTGCATTATCCGATGTTCGAATATCGAATGGCCTCGAAAAAACTGATAAGATCCATTTGAATTATACTCGCATAATAAACCCACCCACTCCCGATTTTTGCCTAAAAATTAAAAAAAACGTCATTCTTTAACACTTCCCTCTGTTTCGCTGGGGTGAAAACCCGGGTCGTTGTAGTTGCATTCCAAGGCTAGCGGTCACACTGTGTAGATGACCACCGGCGGTTCTCACCCGCTTTGTATTCGTATAGGCACACAAATTTTCCTTCCTGACGCTCATAGACATACAACGTCGTGGTGCTTTTACCGAAATTGTTCAGTAGATAACTGTCTGCGAAACTGGAAGAGCAATCAAAGATGACACCTTTGCTGGCAATCATCGTGTTGTTGATTTTGTTAGTTGATGATGATACCAGGGTGAGATATCTAATGCATCTGTCATATTCATCATTATCGTCCTTCTTGTCAGTGCTGTTGCGCTCGTGGACGTGTTTTACAGCCCAGCGGATGAGTTTAGATTCTTGATTGATGCACGTCTCTGCCAGTCGAGCGTACTAGGACATCAGACCGATCCATATGCTGCGCATGGCATCGTCGCTGCATAGCGCGTACTCGAAAATCATATCTTTTCTTTCTGGGGGCTGCAGCAGTGAAATGATGAAAACATCCTCCGGGTCCGGTTGTGCAGTGTGGTCCAGACATACTTCCAGCAGATCCTTGCATGACTGCATTGTACCGAGCTCTGCCTCTTGCCTTTTTAAATGTACGAGGTTCTGATGTGTAAGGTACCTGCGAAATTTATCCGAAGCTCTATTGTTTTTTTTTGCTTCCTTGCACTTTTTGTCCACCACACTGTCTTTTTGCCGCACCGCTCCTGAAGACTTGTGATTAGCTAATTGTGCGGCAGCAATTATACAATTCGTGAACATTTCGTTTACCTCATCGATGCTGACGTTTTCTTAAACTATAACTTCTGAGTTGGCGTGTGCTCTAAAAATTTCCCAGTCTGCTAAATGCAGCTTCCAACGTGGCGGTTTAGTTGGGATGATTTCTGGTGCAGAGGTCACACTTATTAATACAGGAATGTAATCACTGTCATTTGGGTTGTCGATAACATCCCATTTAAAATCGTTAAAAACAGATGAACTAACAGTCGATTCACAGGAGTCAATCACTATTCCAGAAGCTGGTTGCGCATCACATGATTCGAAGTCATTGCTGTGTATGAATAATGCCGGAACCAATGGAAATCGCATGTTGAAAAAAAATGCATTTCACTAAGTTTTAGCAGCAGTCTACTCCGCTTTTAAATATAGCAACACTAGCACTTTTTCCTGGCACTGGTGTGCTTGTGTGAACGTTTCGCTGTATCTTTGATATTTTATACTGGTGCTGCCTTGATCATTCCTGGAGACATTCATCTAAAATGGGGCAGCTGACGATACTGTTGGTTCCTTACATTTGTTGATGAGCACACTCCCTTCAGTAACTGCTGTGACAGCTATGCATACAAAATGCGTTTAGTCCCCGAGTCTATTTACAGCAGACAGAATCAGTCTGACACAACGATCTTGCCACCATCATGAGCCAACGCAAAAGAAACTGCAGCGAACCATACGTCATGTCTTCACGACGTCGATTTTGACCTCTAAGACCACCTTCGTCGCAAGAAGGTTGTAAAGCAGCGGCTGGAACAGCTGCTGCCAGATCCCGCAGCCCACTCACTTTTCAGCTGCCGCTAGACGAGCTGAGCATCACTCAAGTGACTTTTATTTACAGTAAAAGCTCGTTAATTCGCACATCACGGGACCGGGGAAAAAGTTTGCATTATCCGATGTTCGAATATCGAATGGCCTCGAAAAAAGTGATAAGAACCATTTGAATTATGGTATGCGTACCGTATTTACTCGTGTAACGAACCCACTCGCATAATTAACCCACCCACTCCCGATTTTTGCCTAAGAATAAAAAAGCGTGAGTCATTAACACTTCCCTCTGTTTCGCACCGTCACGGACCACAACGCATTTGTTGGCAGTGCGTCAAGATGCTGCGCGGCGATAAGATCACGGTGTGATTACCTTTTGGCGTTAGCTCTAGGAAGAGGGAGAAGCGAACTTTGCATAGTGCGCTTGTCCGGTTGTGCGAGCCTCGTTTTCAGTACGTTAGTTTTAAGGGCGACCCATAGGAGCGAACTTGCGCTGCTGATTTTGAGCGGCGCGGCGGAACGCCGACGCAACGCCGCCGTGCAGCACCAGAAGCGGCGGAAAACGGCCGGCTGCCGCCAGGATTTAGAAACTGCGTGATTTCATTTGCTGAGTAAAATGCATTTACAATTAAACTATTATTTATTCAATACCCAAAAAGAGCACGAATTATTCGTTGTGGTCCCTTTCTGAACCAAAATAGTTAACCTCTTTGCACCTCTAGCACTTCTCGACTCCAACCGACGCGTAGTGGCTAAGCCTAGCAGTCTTGAAAATCCAGAAGCATTCTGAAAATCTGGCGCATTTCATCGCTAAAATTTTGCGCTGCGGATATCTTCAGACAAAGCGAAAGCTTCGTGCGACTTTTGTTCGCCGTGAACATGAGGCACAGTGTAGCGGAAACGACGAGTTCGTGTGAAACGAGAGGCTGCTTCGGCAGGCGCAGCCATGTTCTAGAAGCGGGGGAAGCCAGACGCGGTCGCGCCCCGATTAGTCGGCGCGGATAGCCCACGTTGGCCGCTTCCGGCCAGTGGCTGACCTCCGGGCAGCATGATCGCGGCTGACAGCGTGCTTCCGTTGGCGACTGATGGGTGGAGGGTGGACGACACTCGGGAAAGAAAGTTTTTCGCACGTAATTTGTAGCGCCCGTCCGAAGTGATAGCCTTTCACGGGCGTTGGCTGAGACCGCGCCGGCAGTACTTACCCGTATTTCCGAATAAGCAGTGCTCGAATTAACGAGTATTTAGTGGCGAGTTTCGGAGGCTGCGCGAAAATGAGGGTAAGCAGCCGCCACCGCGGCCGCCAACCCCTGCCCGTCGGCGCCGCCGGCCGCCACACCGGTGATGGCGCCAATTAGGCTTTACCCACTCTTCCACGGTTTTATCTGGCTCCCTCTTCTGTCCTCGTTTAGGACGTGCGCAGCCTCTATGAGGAAGTATTTTTTTTGGCCACATGCAGTGTGCCAAGCCGCCCAGACGTGGCGGCGCGTAGTTCGAATTATGCGTAGCGGAACCGACTCGCTTTCGAATTGACGGGCTTTTTTATGCACAGATCTCAATGCAGCTTGGCCGGACCAGGTAGTGTAGTTCGGATTATCCGAAAATTCAAATTATCGTAATGCAATTACAGTAAGGCGGTTGATGGTCACCCGTACGAGTGACTAAAAATGCGTGCAGCTATGAAACAAGAACGAGTGGCTTGCCTGACACTGAAGCCACCTTTAGAGGGGAAAACGGTGGATGTATTTTCGCCATCCCCCTAAAGATGGCATTATTTGACAGCGTACCTGTGAGACTCCTCTGGGAAAGGATTTCGTTGTCCCACAAGCACACTGTCGACTGTTTGCGGAATGTAGAGTCGCTGCCCAATGCCAGCAGGCGATTCCAAGCAGCCACTGGGACATAACTCCCATGCCCAACATGGACCGAAGATGAACACACAACACAGATGGTTTTAATACTGTTCTAAATGCAGAGCTCACTCGACGTGAAATGCCAACATAAACATAACATAAACCCACATAAAGATGCATAGAATAAGGGACCAGTCATAGATGCGTTTCCTGAGAAGCACTTTCACATTTATTTTCTGCTCACAGTAACAAAGGCACATTGCAGGGGTGGAGACAAATTTTTACCTTGCATGTGTTTTCTATCAAATGCTGCACACTAGTTGCTTCCAAAAGTATACGTGTAGTATTCCTATGTCTATGGTAAAAAATGGTTTGGCGTTAAGGGGTTTGTCGTCTGAAAGCAACTCAGGCTATAAGGAACATCGGAGTGGAGAGCTACAGAAATTTCTAGCAGATGGCGTTCTTGTATATTCCATAATTACATCAGTACTGCAGAAAAACAACCCGGACTAGTTTCATGGGCCCCAACAGTCAATACACACCCACTGTTACACTGTCTGCTTTTATTACATGCGGTATACCGGCGCCTTTAAAATACTAACACACATAGCCAGTACAGCGATATTTAATATCAAGCTTACAAGGGCCAAAACTCAGTTCTCAGGTCCAAGCGGGCTGCTTTGTTGGAGACCTAGGCACCGCCCCTCGTGATTTGCAACCCTTTGGGAAAGACGCCAGTTACAGCAAGAGGCGTAGTTTCATGGCAAGTTAGTCAAGTTGGTATTTTTTTCTTGTAAGCGAAGGCTCCACTGAAGAATCTTCTCATCATCAATGCGAGTGTCCTGGTTGCTACAGAAATCCTGTATGCTAGCCGCGACGTCCAGCCTGGCGTCTAACTTCTGCCGGGAAGTGAGCTTCACGATTCCTACGCAGGTGGGGGCTTCGACAAGGGCTTCATGGAGACGACCTGCAGTGGCTTCTCCGTCGAGATAGTAGCGGTTTCAGCCGCTCCGGGTCGTCACATCGTCACCACCGCGTGACAACTAGGACGAATCATAGGGCCCCGCCAAAGTCGATAATGTGAGGACCCTCCTGATTTGGAAATTGGCCCACCCCCAAAAACTCCTAACGACCCCCAACATTTTGAAGTAACCCCAGTACTCGAAATGTGTTAACGTGAATAATACATCGGAATAGCGTAATAAAATAGGAAAACTCCCATACAATGTACGAATAGGTACTGGAACATTCAGATGACTCATGCATGCCATATTACTGCAATTGAACGGGTTCGAACAGGAGTTTCAGCGTCATAATCGCAAGAACAATACACGCTCATTGTAGGGACCATGGTAGGCAGCCTAAAGTATGTCGCATTTTCTTCACTGAGCATGTGGTTCAAAAGATCCCAGGTTTTTATTATTACCAAGAGCTTTCAGTGATTGCCGGCGCCGCATAAATATTGCACTCACATCCTGTGCCGTTGCGAGAACTAGACATGGGGAAGTATATGGGACACTTTCCATTCTTTCTCTTGGGACAACATAGTCTCGAAGTTTTCCGTGCACTCTATGCATTGCAGGAACGAACCGCAACACCGCCGTTCCGTTTCACGCAGGCGACCACAGTCTTGAGCCTCCTGTCATCGAGCCCTGAAAAAAAGAGCGGCGAATGCAGTTTATAGGGAGTGTTATGTCTGTAAACGCAAGTGAGCTGAAAGTTCTTGTCCCCCATAGCAAGAGCGCGGAAAGTCGCTAATTCCAGATTTTTAGTAGAGGTCTTTGCCATGTAGTAAATGTGTCCTGGATAGTAATGATGATTGACGGCAAGTTAGAACTCGATCTCATATATACTCTTAGAAAACACCCTAGTTTTGATTTCGTGTGTACAGTCGAGTAATTCAATTTTTTTTTGCCGGTGTAGGACCCAACACGCGGGTTACCACGGTCGCTCAATGGCTATGGCGCTCGGGTGCTGACCCGACAGACGCGGGTTCGATCCCGGCCACGGTGGTTGAATTTCGATGGAGGCGAAATTCTTGAGGCCCGTGTGCTGTGCGATGTCAGTGCACGTTAAAGAACCGTAGGTGGTCGAAATTTCCGGAGCCCTTCACTACGGCATCTCTCATAGCGTGAGTCGCTTTGGGACGTTAAACCCGCGTAAACCAAACCAAACTTCATACCTGTAATTCCACAGTGCCATATTTTTTTTGACAGCTGCATTCCCACTAGCTTTATTCATTGCATATTTTTCATGCTCTGTAAGATACTCAGCACAATTATTTATCCACAACCCAAGATACTTGTACTCAGCCACTACATCTAACGTGAACTGCTGTATCTATGCTCGCCGTCTTCATCATTAAATATCATGACTGGGGATTTTTCCTTACTAAACTTGAAACATAATCTATCCCCGTCGTTACCACAACTGTGTATCAACTTCTGCAAATCTTCCTTGTTGTCAGCCATTTGCACTATATTTTCCGCGTACATAAGTCTCGGTAATGACGGTTTAATTCTTTCTTTTTGTTTGAAAGAAGAAAGGTTGAAGCCGCTCTCCGCTCTAGTTTGGTTTGTAACCCTCTCAGGTACAACATGAACAACAACAACAACAACATGAACAACAATGTGCCCAGTATGTTCCACAAATCCTCTTTAACAACGTTGTCGTAGGTTCCCCTAATATCCAGAAATGCTAGCCATAGGGGCCTGTTTTCTTTTTCAGCAATCTCTATAGACTGCGTCAAGGGAAACATTGTCCTCCAACCTCCTTTGTTTCCGGAACCCATTTTGTCGTTCCCCTACCAACCCCTCGTTCTCCACCCAAGCCTGCAGTCGTTTATAATCGCATCACCACCCTGTAAACCACTGATGTCACTGTTATGGGACGGTAGTTACTTACGTCATCTTTGTCCCCCTTTCCCTTATATATCATGTTCATTCTACTTAATCGCCATTCATCGGGGACTTTGCCATCCATTACCATTTTAATCACTACCTGTATTAATGTTTGCTTGGATATTGGTCCTAGCTTCTTTATTAACATAGTCGTAATACCTTCTGGTCCTGCTGACGTGCTATTAGGAACCTTCTTCTCTGCCCTTTCCCACTCTCTTTGCTCAAATGCAGCAATTGCACTAACCGGTCTGTCATCATTCGATAAATTATGTGCAACATTTTTTTCTTCTTTTTTTCTGTCCTCCTTGGTCCTATGTGTTTTATTGCTTCATCCTCTTCTAGCCAGCTAGAGTCAAGTTAAACAGGGTCTTCTTTCGCCGCCGATTTTGCCAAGCCTGTTCCCTTTGCTGTGGTTTCGCTAGATAGTACATAGGGACAGTGGGAATCCCGTTAATCCATTCATGCGCGTCACTAATTAAATGATGAAGCATTTGGTAAAACGGTTCATTTCCAACAGTAGTTTGTGAACTACAGTATTGAATGGAAGTCTCAGAATGGGGCACGTCATATGTCCTTGGCAGGAGTTTTCGAAGAAAGTGGTCCTCAACTTTGGAAAACAGAGGAACATTAAAACAGGGTTATAAAAGGGGATTAGGCATTATAACTACACATAGAAACAGGAGGAAAAAAAAAGTATGAACCACGTCAGAGGGGTCTGCTTCTGAACACAATGCATCATTTGTTTCAGGCATAGTCATTGGAATAGGTACAGGTTACCCCACTGGAGCAGTTTTTGCTTAGAAATTGGTTCAAATTCTGGCAAATGTCGTTTAAAAAAAGTGAGAGGTTTCGCATACGTACATTCAATCATACAAACAAATAAAAGGGGCGGGAGAAGTGCATGTACAGAAAAAAAGGAGTTAGGTAACTGTGAGGAAGGGGGAAAGAAGACAAAAGAAAAACCATTCAACCACATCACCTTAGAAAGAAATGAGCTAAGTAGTAAGGCAGCAAAGTTAAACCAATCGCGCAAATCTGCTCAGGACAATTAATGTGTTAAGCATGGCACGAGTAGTTAACCAAATTAAATCCCTGTCCGACAACGCAATTTCCTTTGCTGCGCCCTCCTAGTACCAGCACAAAGGAGCCCACGCGCACCAAACTAAATGCCTAGGACCTTGCATAGCTTGCTCGGTCTACATACAACCTCTGGAAGGGTCCTATACTTGTCTCGCTTGTGTTTGCACACGCGCTCCAATGTCTCGGTGTCGTAATCCCAGGTGACTGCCACATCAAGAATGTACTACGTGCAATGGGGCAGCTCCAGAACAATATCGGGCTTGAGCAGAGTCCGCGCACGGTCTGTGATTAGAAGAAGAAAGGGAATTTTAATGAAAGAAAGGCGGAGAGGTCGGCCGGTGGTAACAGGGCCCTGGCCTGCTACTCGGTCTTCAGTTGACACATGGGCACCGGGATGAATTTCTTGTAGTTTAGACGCAATGGCGTGCAAGATGAGGTTGTGACGAGCAATTCTGAGGAGATGGACAGATGTACATTTGCCAAGAATGTGGGCTGCAGTTTCCGGTCGGAACTTGCAGCATCTGCACGACCTGGTTGATGGATCAGATGACTGCTTGTTAGATAAGGATCTGGTTAGGTAAAGATTCGCCCTCAGTCTTAACGCTTTTATATTGTCCCAGCCCTTTAGGAATTTTGAGCATGGCTTGAGCCACTTATTAGCTAGTGCCTCTCTCCTAAAAGAACCCAGGTCCTTATAAATGTAGCGGTCCTGCCAATTCTTTGTGTAGACCTTCTAGAGGTCTTCAAGTCGTTGTTCGCATCTGCACTATCGGAGACACCGAGTGGGACGTCTAGGTGTTGGCATGCATGGTCTCTTTCATCCCTTAAAAAGCTTTTAGCTGTACCTCTGGTTCTAATCGGGCGAGGTGTAACACGCAACCCCCCCTCCCCCCCCCCCCCCCGGTTATATGGAAGAGGAAGGATGATATTCGGACAAGACAGTGGCAAGTACAGCAGCCTTTTGAAATCGATGCGGGTGTGGCGATTCAGATATGTCCCGCAGGCTTTTGCAGCGAGAATGCTGGATGTTGCATATAACAGTTTTTGAACCAGAACTCTGGTCAGATAGTAAAGCTTTTGAAATGGTTTCAACCGTGCTGATTTCAAAACTGCCACTTGGTGATTAATGACGTCGGTTGAAACCCAGGGTGGCTTGTTTACAAAAAGATCAACGCTCAGATAGCGGAGGGCTCATTACGAGCCTTAGGTTTGACCACGGCGCCCTCGAGCCGGATTTCGGTCATGCAGTAGTCAAACCGCTTCAGCCAGTGGGCATCGTAACGCCACCCGAAATTCTGAGCCTTAGTTGGATTCAGCTTATGGCCCAGCTTAGTGAAGAACCTAACTGAAACATCCAAGTTTCTCCGTAGCTCGGCGAGGCTGCTTGCGACAAGTACGAAGTCGTCATCATAGGCCATGTTAGTATCTTTGATGCGGAGCCCCAGACTGGATCCGTTCAGCTCATGTACCAGCGGATCAAGCGCCAGATCAAATAGGGAGACAAAGGACCCCCTGCTTGATCTCCCGCTATATGAACACAGATTGCGTCTTCGGCCCTTGCTTATGAAAATGTGGTCCTCTGCATTGAGTACATATCTTTTACAACCTCAAGGTATGTCGGGCACGCACACCCCTCCTGAAGAGCTGAAAATAGCGCATGGTGACTTACGCTGTCAAATGCTTTGATCAAGTGAGGCGGCTAGGAATCTTTTTTGTTTGTCTTGCTCCATTGCATAAGACGCTGTAGCAGGACAAGGTTTCACTGTGCGGTCATCAGAAAACCCGCTCTGCAGAGGATGAAATCGACATGAAGTGAAACGGCACAATAAAAGCCTAGAAAAAAGTCGAACCCAGACGGAGCTAATTGAATCATGGGCCTGAAATCTGGCGCCGAAGCTTGGATGTCAGGCTTTGGTATAAAAACTGTTCTGGACATGCGGAGGTCCTCGGGTAGGCAATGTACTCAAAGAAAGTTATTCATGACTAAAGTGACGACGGCAAAGGGGATCTTACCTATCTGCGCCACCGTTTGGCCGTCTGGTCCGGGAGCAGTATATTCGCGCATTTCCTCGTAGCAGGAAAGCACCTCACCAGAGGTAAAGAGTGGGGCCTCCTATGGCCACACTGCAGGTTCTATCCCTACCCATGGGACCTCCGCAGATTCGTTCAGGAATAGGGGATCATATTGTTCGTGAATCTCAGCTAAAGAGATTTTCTGGCCATCAACATGGCTCCGGCCGAGCTCGTCCAGTAAGATTTTTGGGTGTTTGTTAAATAGTTGTTGATGGTACTTGTAAAGCCGGCGGTTGAAACTTTTAGTCGACTCATTTGGACGCCGGACAACCGGCTCTACCTTCTCCAGCGCTCTATAGGGCTTGAGGCTTATTTTAACACGATCATATAAGATGGAAAAATCGGAGGAAGCTAGAGGACCGGAGCAAAGATTGGTGGCTAAACCTGCTTCGTGGAGATTGTATCTTGCCAAGCAGTCTATGACCACAAGATCTAGGAAAGGAGGGTCAGCGGCGGATTCCTCATCGCCTCTCGGTGCCGAATGAGAGGGAGGGGTGATTAGGGGGGGGTGGCAGAGAGACCGTTGGAAGCCTGGCCGCCACTGAGGGCGAACCCCTGAACGACGACGACGTTCCCTCTCTGTTTCAAGCCTATGTCTCTACTTGTCTGTCTTCCTTAGGTCACGAATGGCGTCTGCTGACCTAATCTGGTAGAGAGCTGCAACAGCGATATTATGGAGACGTTCTCCAGGGGGCATGTCCAGCTCCAGAGCAATTATGCCAACCTCCGCGTCGGTCCGCCTAGCGTGCGAGGCTTCATGAAACCTGGATGACACGAGCCCCGCTCCATCAAGGGCTCCTTGATCGCTTTAGATACGGGCGCCGTGCTAGCCACCCGCCCAGCGCACCAACTACCGCAGTCTACCATCCCCGCACAGGACAGGAGTCCGGAGGGGGGGGGAGAGCTTTCCCAGGTTGGAGCTGGTTTCAGATGTCCTTTGATCCAAGTACCGGGTGTCCTTTTCAGGGCGACCCGTACTGGTTGATGGGGAGTAGTCATCCGCCTCCACCCAGGGGTGTCGGGAATGCTATGAAGTGACTCGTTCGGAGAAGACGGAGTGGTTCTGCTAATGTTTACAGACGTGCTAGCGACGTCTACATCATCAGACAGTCGGAACGACTGGGAAGGCGATGACTCCAGGCCCCCTTGTGTCTCTGGCAAAAATAAAGGTTTAGGAACCGCTGTCTAGGGATCTCCAAATGCACCCCGGGCAGAAGTGCTTGAAGGAAAAGAGGCGTTGCCACAGCTGCCCGAAGGTGTGCTCCGAAATGCCAGAGGGGCAACACGCCTAACTACCGGTGCCATGACATTAGAAGGTTCAGGGGCAATACCGGGGGTTGCAGCGGCCTCAGCCACAATGGTGTCACGGTGAATGTCATCTACACGCAAAACTTCGAATAGTGGCCCTGTTGGGTGTGACAGTTGCTTTGCCGTGCATGTTCGTGCCCACTGAAGTCGTACTGGTGTTAGGCTGAGGTAATTACCAAGAACTGAACTAAAGTGAAGACGCCCCAGAGGAGGCAGTACTGGCCTCTACTGGAGATATGCCAAAGGCCACCGACGGGTATGGTTCCTCGCCCGGTAAGACCTGCGTTCCCATGCCATCAAGGCAGGGAGCCGACTCAGATCGCAGTCGGGAAATCCCCAGAGGTAACCGAGCTGTCAGAGGAAGACAACAGCTGCTAACAGAACTCGATCACTCGCCGTATTTTTGGGAATGCTCGACCGGGTGGAGGCGCGAGACGCGGCAGCCCGTGTGGAGCTGGTGGGCAGCACCGCGCCCGTGAGAACCTCTTGAGCAATGCGCTCGTATCTCCAGGTTCTATGTTGCTGAGCAATACTCTCTGGCGTTCTGTTAGGGAGACACTGACTTAAAATTTTTGGACCGACGGGCCTGCCTGATTTCACCTGAAGGCCAATTAGTTGCCGCAGGTCTCTACCAGTCCAGGAAAAAGCAGGAGCAGAAGAAACCCCTTCGCCGCCGCCAGAAGGGCTAGCACCCGACCTCCCTTGGCCACCACCACCGAAAGAACCACAAATAGGATACACCTCCAAACCGATGTCGAGGGTGTCTGATATCTTGCACCTTGCATAGTACGATGATGCCGACTTCAATTGGTCATACGAAGCAGGATACCATCGCCTGCATACCCACCTGACTGGCGTGTTGTGGACCTGCAGGTAGTGGTCGTGTAGTTGTTGTCGACTGGAATAAATGTGCTTGCAGTGGATGTATCTAACAGTGGAGGGAGGGTAGAGGAGGCTTATTACACTGTGCCTGTGATGGGGAGGCACAGGGCCCCTGCGCGACACCCTACCGCGAGTATGGCACCGAAATAGAAGAGGACCCCATCGCCTCGTCTACACTAGATGTAGGACGATTACTGAGCGTGGAAGGAACGGATGTGCCCTGAAATGGCACAACCGGGGGCCTACTCGACGGCTTCGCCTTGAGAATGTGTCGCAGCTCGCTTGCCGCACTGGATGAAATGTGGTGCCAGGCTCGGTGCCTGTGGATGGTTCTTGGGACAGTGTTGGCATTTCCACATCACGTATAGGTGGTGACTCGAAAGGTAGTGCATTGGCACAGAAGAATAAGTAGGGCCCTCAAAGCCACAGAAGTGGCAGATATGGGGCTTGTTAGGATAAGTTAGTTGCAAGACGTTGATAGGCATTGAACAAGATCCTGCCCCGCAGAGAACCCCGGAAGGACCGCCACCACCGGTAGCGAAAAGTAAACAAACTATTCGTATCGCCATGTCTACTGCAAATGAATATGGAACACCAAGCAGGTACAGACTTCGCGCACTGGCACGAAGAAAAAGGAAAAAAAACTGCACCTCACCTCTAGGCTGCCTCGCGACTTCCGCATGGGCGATAGGGTGACGTGTTGCGCTAGACGTCATGAGGACCCCTGCATAGACTGGCATAAAAGACGGCCTAACAGGCGAGCGCGACGTGTCTGTAGGCTGTTCGAAGAAAGATAACTCGGTTCTCGTGGAGCAGAATGAGATGAACGAGAACAGCAAAAATGTCCGGGATGCAGACTTTTAGCTGATCGGGACTGCAAGGAAGCCATAGGTCCGCGATGAATTGAGCAAGGAATGAAACGAACCGATTCAAGGCAGTGGCCCTTGTGGTTACGAAGATCAGATTTCCCCTTGACATTGAAATGGAGCAAGAACGCAGGGTTCGTACTCTCGTGGAGATGCATGAGTCGGAGACCTGAGATACATCTTTTACGTGCTCCCCCCCCCCCCCCCCACCGCAAGAAAAATATCCTTTCCAACCCCGGAATGGCCCTTCAGACGAAGATTGTCCGGAGAGCTACCAAGCAGTACCTATTTATTTACTCACGAGGCTAAATAACAATTTAACATACTAAGTATTAGTATCAGAAATGCTAAATCGAAGCACTCACAAGATTTAGGGGGGCAGTGACCGACCAAACAGTCATGGTGTCCTTTGAGTGAACACAGCAACACTGAAATATCCTGAGGACATACTGAGGATGCTTGTTTGAGGACATTCTTTATCCTCAGGACGTCATCAGATGGTCCTCAAAATGTACTAAAAAGGTCCTGTCCGGCCTTAGGACATCCTTAAAAGGACTATTTCTGATGTTTTGAGTACCTCCTGAGGAGGTTATAACTGGTCAAGCTGCATAAAAAAGCGCGAAAAATTTGTGCAAATAATTTATTCGTTAAATTCCTCAGCTGCTTGCTGCCATTTGTTGTCATCCCGGTGCGCTGCACGGGCTTCTTTACTGCTCTTCTGAGCTGCAGATGTTATTCTGTGGCGCCTACAGAAATAGAAATGGAAAATCAGCAGTTGAATATATGCAGTTCAGTTCAAGCACAGTTTTTATACTCTTAGTGCAAGAACGAGATGCAAATATGACTTCCACTATCTGAACTCACAACTTGTAGTGCAACACATTCTTCTGCGTGAGCAAATGCCATAAAAATTATCGCTGAAACAGGTATTCATGGGCTCATATGAGAATAAAATGACGTCATGCACTGAAGCAAAGTGGCAGCTTCACTTTTTGGACCTGAGGCCCTTGACAAGGAACAATAAGAGGCCCAGACTGATGTCGTCCAGTGACCAGTGGAAAGTTTGGCGTCTGCTGAGCCTCCTTCAGTACAGCTCCTTGCAATGATGGTCTTTTAGAGAGCTGCTCAAGTGGTCGCTCTGGTTTTCGGAGCAGCCTTTTCAGAGCAGACATGTGGTTCTCAAATGGGAACGCACTCTATGAATCCAATGGCCCCAGGTGCTCAACGTCGGATGCCAGATGCCATAGTCCATGCAGATTGTTCGAAGCATGCTCCTTGCCGTATGTCTTTGCAAAGCCTTTAACAAAATGGTTGAGAAGCTCAACTGCATACGGCACTTCACTTTTCGTGCCATTAATCATTAAAATAATGGTAATAGCAAAATGCAAAGCTAGAAAATTTTCGCACATGTGTGATGGAAGTAGCGATGACAGGAGCACGGGCCCCTATACAGCAAGAAGAAACGTAACTGGTTTTCCAGCGATCCAGATCTGTGAGGCTACGCGGCTTTCAGTTAAATTCAGAACGAACAAACTGTCCGGCCTTGACATTTCTCTGAGAGTTCAATGCGGACTTTGCTGCCAAGCCTTATAGCTTTCGGGCGACAGAACCACAATACAAGCAATTTGTGCACCACGCCTAGGCAAACGAGGTGCATATAATCTAGCGGGACATCCCTCACAATGTCTATTGGCAGCTGCTCTACAATCCTGCTTCCAGTATGATACTGCTCCTGCGACCTCTGCCTAAAACCGCTGTCAGTTCTCAGCTCACTTCTAATGTTTGGAAAACAGTCTTCCTTCAATGTACGCACCCTTAACATTGCTGTTCGTGCAGCTGTAATAGCCCGTGTGGTTTTTGACACACAAAACAAATGCCTTTGAAACGCATCACACACTATTGCTTTTAGCTTTACAGGTATTGTGAAAGCTTCAGCTGCAATTCCTGCAGCTAAAAGAACATTTCGCTCTTCAAAAAAAGTGTGTAGAAACTCAATTGCATCTTTCGGCTTGCTGTCACCGAAGAAAACCGTTTTCACAAATGGTGCCGCATGCTTGAGGTTGCTTATGCGGCCGAGTATTGTCCAAAACTGGCCTCCAGAACTTTTTGATAATGGAAGGGCATCAATATGAAGTCAAATTCAATTCCGGCGGCAGGTCTCGACACTCTTCCATTATTTGCCGTATTCCTGCTCCTACAGGTGCTTGTGGGCCATAAAACTGAAACCAACAAACTCGGAGGCAGATCGGTGGACACATACTTTGATGCTGCGCTGCAAAGACCGAATTTTGGTCTTAAATGGTTCCATCCAAATTGGCGCGTGCGTTGTTTTGCGATGATTATTGTGAATAGACAAGAGAACCAGGGTGGCGATAGCATAGACACTGGTTTAAATGATGGTTTTGTCATCAGTTTAACCGGTCCATTAATGACATTTGGTTTTTTATAGGATACACTTCTCAACGCGTCGCGCGGGTATACTTAGTGACTGCTTTCTGTGGCTATGCAGTGGTAGCTAAGGGCGCGCGTCACCTACTCACAGGCCTGTGCCTTCGGTTTGTGTTCGCGGGTGGAGCCCCTGTGGTCTCTAAGGTCTTTTTTGGTTGTCGTAATCGCAGGCGCCATTGAATTAAGGAGCAGTGGTAAGGATGACGATAGGTTATCGCATGGCAGTGGAGCACCGTAAGTGACGACGGCCTTCTACTTGCCGAGAATCGGCTTTTCCGGAAACTTTTACGATTGACTGGACATCCCTGTGGCGCTGCCCTTCGCGCTCAGCACGATCTGGTAGATGACTATGTTCTGCAAAATATTTCTTTCTCGAGGCCACCAGTAGATAGCATAATGTTTTCCCAAAACTGCTATTATAATTATGGTCTGTTTGGTCGCGAAAAAGGGCTTTGCGATCTGAAACAGCAGGCAGTCGCCCCTCTCACTGATGAGCAGCAGGACCTCCTCCTTTTATCCTTGGGAACCTCCTTGTGTTAACGTCCGCTCCGAGAAGCGGCACTGTCTGCGCTCAGCTTCCGGAAGATTATGTGCAGGCGAACCCCGCTCGACTCGCCTGTTCCTAGCGAGATGTTTTCGAAGAGTGTGCACAGGCGCGCTGCACGATCCTCCATGATCAGGGTGACGGCCCTAGGGGACTCCCGGTTGAGGATCGCGAGTTTGTTCAGCCTCTGACCGGACCAAGTTGGGCGTCGTCATAATGCAGCTTTGTGCTCCATGCGTCAAGACAGCGCATATCCACAGGAGCCAGCAAAAATAGCGAATGCCTAATAGTTTAATTCTTGACAGTGTTCACTACAACGTCCACAACCGCCGAGCACTTCGGGCTAACGTTTTCGCAGGTTCTGTGCTGAGCTCCTTCAGTCATTCATCCGGGCACTTCGAACGGTTGGGCGACAGCTCTGGTCGCTTTCGTAACGTTCTTCGGAGGGTCAAATTTCGAGCCTAACGATCGAGCTTGACTGTTTCATCTTGAGCTACTGTCGATGGTGCCTGTCAACTCTTTGACAAATTAGTGCCAATATTTACCAGCTAATATATGTAATCTTCGTTTTGTGACTGCCTACGCAGGCAGTAATGCACTTTACGATGGTGCTTCGAATAGCGGAAAGTTGGGCAGGTTGGGCGAGTACGGCAGGTAAAGCGCTAAAGGTACTATAAGGACGACAGAACGAACGGTACGGACAGGCGCTATCTTAGGTGCTGAGGTGTTTCCGCGACGGGAAAAATAATTGAATAAAACAGAATTGGCTGTTATCAAAGTACATTTGTAGTATGCGAGACGTGCTACAAGAATGTGAAACAGCAATTTACAATCGGGTAATTAGCAGTCCCATAAGGATTCTTTTTACCTAAAAGAGTCAATATCTTTTGTACGACAACTATTAAGAAATCGCTCATAATCACGCACAACATAGTCACCGAAGAACCGAGTGCAAGTGTAAAGATCGAAGTGGCGCTTTTCAAAGGCTGTGATTAGCGCATGGTAGCCTTAGCTCCTTATGTGCCACAACACCCAGCATACACAACGCTTTTATGTTCGGTTCTGAGGATAGCTGTTCTGCAGTGTCTTGCAGGCCTGATGTAGCTTTTGCATAACCACAAGCGGTAGGGCTGCCGCCCTGCTGCCTCAGACCTTGCGAACCTGCGGAAAACCACCCTAGTTGCCATGAGGCAATCGGTATTTGGGAACTAGCGTTTTGGCTTGTTCATACTTTCTCGAAAAACTTGACCACTTTTAGGGTGAAAAAGTGTGGTCTGTTTGGATAGCGGCAATGTGCATAGAATGGTGAAGAATGGGCCACAGGTATTCCGCAGGGAGTCCAGTGTCCGTGGTGTTGCGGACAGTATTGGCTTTACCTCCGGCCACATCGAATAAGCATCTGCTAGTGGTGGCAGTGGGTTGTTTGGTGCACAGTAATTTTCTTCAGTCATACAGAAATAAACATACAGCCACTGCTAATCTTTGTTGCTCAGTTCGTAATCATCCGCCGACAGTTTTACTGCGCGCTGTGCTGCATTGCTTTCTTTTGCTTATGTAGCACAGACTCTACATTATAGAGTCCCATTGTGCTATGCTTCTACCTACAGTGCAGAAACGGATATTATGCAACTTTTTTTCTTTATTGCTTTGACACATGTCAGGGATTTCTGTGGTAACTTTTATGCTGTTGGGCGCTGCCGCTGGGCGGTGCTACTCCGGCCGTAGCACTGGCTGAACTGCAGCTAAAGCATTCGATTAGCGCATCCACCTCCTCCTCATACTTATCTCTCAGGTCGTGTTCAGGTTCTGACGTCGCGGCAAATCTGGCTCCCGCCAACTGCCATGCCATTCCCCGTCATTTTATGCTGCGTTAGTGATCTGGTTGTCTTTAGTTATGTCTTAGGCCACGATCCATTTATTTCCGGAAGCTTATGTCGGAAACGGTCCCAACAAGTTCATCCCGATCAGCTCAAAACGTCGGTAAGGAGGCTTGATCGGCTGTAGTAATCCCGCTGGCCTTGTCGGTAGTGTCTTGCGTCGCTGACAGTCTCGGCGTGTCTTGACGTAACGGCCGACACCGGCGGTTAGGTGCGGCCAGTAATATCGTTTTTGTATCCATGATAGCGTCCGGGAGAAACCGAGGTGCCCAGCGGTCGGATCGTCATGTAGGGCGTGCAGTACTTCTGGACGCAGCGCCTACGGAGCAAGAAGATAGTTGGCGCGGACTGGTGAGAAGTCCTTCACAAGTAGGTTGTTTTGAAGCGTGAACGAAGACAACCCACGCTTAAATGAACTAGGGACAACATCGGTGTGCCCTTCCAAATAATCGACTAGGGGTTTTAGCTCCGGGTCCCCTCGTTGCTGTTCGGCGAAGTCAACCGCGCTTATTATTCCAAGGTAGGCGTCGTCATCCTCGTCATCTTGCGGCGGCGGGTCAATGGGGGCGCGTGATAGGCAATCGGCATCTGAGTGTTTTCGTCCGGATTTGTAGGTTACAGTGATATCGTATTCTTGTAGTCTGACGCTCCACCGTGCCAGCCGTCCTGAAGGATCCTTTAAGTTAGCTAGCCAATGCGTGATGGTCGCTGACCACTTTGAATGGCCTGCCATATAGGTAAGGGCGAAATTTCGCTGTGGCCCAAACGATGGCGAGGCATTCCTTTTCGGTTGTAGAATAATTGCCTTCCGCTTTTGATAACGACCGGCTAGCGCAAGCTATCACGTGTTCATGCCCATCTTTTCTCTGGACTAGGACGGCACTGAGGCCTAGGCTACTGGCGTCAGTGTGGATTTCGGTATCGGCGTGTTCGTCGAAGTGCGCAGGTACGGGCGGCGGCTGCATGCATCGTTTGAGTTCTTCAAATGCGTCGGCCTGCGGCGTTTCCCACTTTAACTCGACGTCCCATTTAGTTAGCTGTGTCAGCGGCTCAGCGATGCGTGAAAAGTCCTTGACAAATCGCCTGTAGTAGGCACACGTGCCAAGAAATCTACGCACTGCCTTGTCGATGGGCTGCGAGAACTGTGCAATGGTAGCTGTCTTCTGCGGGTCAGGGTGGACTCCAGACTTGCTGATGATGTGGACTAGGAACAGAAGCTCATCGTAAGCGAAGCGGCACCTTTCTGGCTTCAGAGTGAGCCCTGATGATTTGATGGCCTCTAGTACTGTGGCAAGTCGTCAAGGTGAACGTCGAAATTTGCGGCGAAGACAACGACATCCAAGTAAACGAGACAGTTCTGCCACTTCAATCCTGCTAAACCCGTGTCCATCACGCGCTGGAACGTTGCAGGCGCCGAGCACAGTCCAAATGGCATAACCTTGATCTCGTAGAGGCCGCGGTCTTTTCGCGATTTTTTTCGTCGACTTCTATTTGCCAATAGCCAGACTTGAGGTCCATCGACGAGAAGTATTTTGCCTTGCAGAGCCGATCCAATGCGTCATCTATCCGTGGGAGGGGGTATACGTCCTTCTTCGTGATCTTGTTCAGACGACGATAATCGATGCAGAAACGGAGGGTTTCGTCTTTTTTATTCACCAGGACAACAAGGGATGCCCACGGGCTTTTCGACGGCAGGTTGATGTCGTCGCGCAGCATTTCGTCGACTTGTTCTCTTATATCTTCACGTTCTCGCGGCGAAATTCGGTAAGGGCTCTGGCGGAGTGGTCGAGCGCACTCCTCGGTGATTATGCGATGCTTGGCGACTGGTGTTTATGAAATCCTCGATGACGTCGAAAAGCAGCCTTTGTATCGTCGGAGCAGACTTCTGAGCTGCTGTTGCTTAATCACGGGGGGACTTGGATTAATGTCGTAGTCTGGTTCGGGAACCATGGTCGTCGGGGTAGATGCGGCGGAATCAGAGAGGACAAACACATTACTGGTTCCCAGAATTTCCTCGAATTTCGGCAGCGTAGGTCATCGCTTCTGTCTGGGGCTGCGATGATTGTGGTTGTACCTCGGGAACTACCAGCGATCGCTGGACTCTTTGACAATTTCGGCGACTGAGGCCACTTGAGGTTGCGATGAAGGGAAGATCCCTTGAATCTCCTCTCGTACGACTGCCCTGATGGTCTCGCGCAGGTCGTAGGTGGCCAGTGACTGAACTCCGGCGTAGTTTGTCGAGTTCGTGCCGCGGTTGAATTGTCGGTTCCGCACTTCGAGTGTCTTTTCAATGCTGGTGGCCTCGCGAAGGAACTCTTCTACGGTCGTCGGTGGGCTTCGTGTCATTGCGCCGAAAAGTTCCTTCTTTTAGACCACGCATCAATAGCGGACTTTCTTCTCTTCGGACATTTCCGGGTCGACGTGGCGGAACAGACGGCTCATTTCCTCAGTGAAGATTGCGATAGTCTTATTCGCCAGCTGCGCTCTGGTCTCCAGTAGAGCTTGGCCTCGCTCTTTTCGCAGGACGCTTGTAAATGTTTGCAGGAAGCTGCTTCGGAACAGGTCCCACGTTGTCAAGGTGGCTTCTCGATTCTCGTACCACGTCCTGTCGGCGTCCTCCAATGCGAATTAGACATGTCGCAGCTTGTCATCGCTTGCCCAGATGTTAAACGTAGCGACCCTCTCATACGTTTCCAGCCAGCTTTCCGGGTCCTCAAATGTGGAACCGCGGAACGTCGGTGGTTGCCTGGGCTGCTGCAGCACGATGGGGGACGCTGGGTCTGCCATTGGGGTTGCCTCGGCCACAATCTTCTTCGTCTTCCCGGGTAGAAGTCCGTGCTCCTGGGGCAGCTGTTGAAGACGGCGGCTTGCTCGATTGTCCGGGACTACGTTGGTGTTCTCTTTGCTGTCCGGGCTTGGATCACGACTTGTCGGGGCGTCCGGTACATGAACAAAAAAAACTAACTTTTATTGGGCGAACCTGTGCCCGCAAAAAAGGCTACACTTACAGCCCAACGGTAGCTGCGAACACGGTCGGCGATCGTCGAAAATCATGTCAATATGTTTACACGTTTGGTAATTGCCGATGATAACAGCATTTCTGACGAAATAAGATGATGGTTCTTCGCATACATCGACTCTACGTAATAAATGACGAGGAATCTGTAGGCTATGCAAAAAATTTCTTGATGCATACGTTTTCAGGGCAGTGACGATTGATTGTTTACACAGCAGGGGTATTTGAACAATTCTTTTTAATGCGGGGATTTTAGCGCATTTTTTAGCCGTTGTTCTTTCGGATTAACATACGAGAGGTTCTTTCTCAACATACCAAATTTTAAGCCGGCCTAATGCTTGAACATCCCCCGGCAGCGGCCACATCTCGAAGCCGCCCTGGAATGGAGGCGTACAACGCCGGAACGAGACCACGAAGCAAACGAAGGGGATCCCGTTCCTCTTTGGCGGCCCCTCCACAAATCCTCTCGAGTCTGACCTGATATTGAACGACCTGCCAATCGACTTTTCATTTGCCCCCATGCGTTGTCAATTATGCTTGTCTGAACCTTTTGGGGGCCATGACAATATTTGGATGCCCAATGCGTCAAGGATTTCTGCATCTTTCCTGCGCAGTAATGAACAAAAAGAAAGTCACAAAACACAAATGCATCAATTAATACAGAAACAAAATTTTTGGATAAAGAACTTGGCGTAGTTCTTCGCACAAAAAGGGCGTAACATTACCGGATACGCTGTTCTCTCGTGAGAGCATTACACGCTAGACTGGCAGTCGTTCATTGTGTGTATATCCAGACATGCATACATGCGTGCATGCATTTCATTTATTTGAGATTCAGCGTTTGTGGCTGCACTTCCTGCATAGTTTCGCGAGTCGGCAACATCTTTCTTTCTGTCAAGACCAACCAAATAGGCCCGCTGTGTGCCCTTGACGATGTCTTCAAGAGACAAAGCGCGAAACGCACATGCTGCGAAATGACCATGTAGTAGCGCATGCTCAAGACGTGGAAAGTTGAAGGAGGTTTTGTTACTTGCTTCAGTCGAAACAAGACGAAGAAGTGGAAGAAATCCGCGCAGGGACGACAGACAACAACGAGAAATGAACAAGCACTGGCTAACAACTGAGGTTTATTGAAAAAAAGATATTAATACTGTCTATAAACAGCCAGGACGCTTCAGAGGTGTTCATCGCCCTTGCGTTCGGTCGTGAAATACTTTGATGGGTTGCTTGCTGGACGTGCATCATCGTCTGGTCTCCATGTTCTAGTTTCAGCTTGCCAAATACTGTCCTGATGCCACGTGTGCCCTCATTAAATTCTAGCGCAGCCGAGGCTGTCGCAGTCTCCACGGTTCTTAGTGATGCAGATTCGGTCTTCGGGTGATGAACGATCACCGCAGCTCGAAGGGTTCGTGAGACGCTGATGCCAGGCTTGTGCCTGGGGAACGTACAAGCTGACGCTCACATGTTGGTGATCACCGTGCTGTCTAGGCCTCCAGCTTTCGTAGTGCGTTTTGGCTCTTCGAAGCTACTCCAATTCAAATCCTTCGTTGCCAGCATATTCCGGTCACACCACCGGCCACCCGCTAATCGCAATAAACTCACAGAAGGAAGAAAGGTCGAGCACAACCAAAGCTTTAGAAACTCTGAATGAGCGAAAACAGTGTTGAGTTGTGACTTGGTACCGTTCCGCCAATCCGCGCTTTCATTTCCTTATGCCATCGAGTCAGCAGTTGGTGTATCGCCATAAATATTCCTTTCTTTTCTACTTATTAGTTAGTGCCCTTGCGTATTCTCAAAGGTCTCCCGTGACTAAAAATCGCGAAAAAGAAGCTTTCTAACGTGGGCATTCACTGCGCCTCCGTTTTTTTTTACTGCACTACGGCCGCGTCTTAAGAAGCGTGTGCATAGACGCCTTCCGCCGCGAATGCGTGCCACCGCCTCGTGAAAAGAAGTAATTCTCTTCCTTTCTACTGCTCAGATAACAACCAAACTTGCTGAGAAAGTTCTTCATTTAAGGAATTGGGTTGGTATTCCCTCACGCCCGCTAGCCTTCTTTGAATCTAAAAGCAACAGTTCGTTAAACACGCCAGCCTGAGTGACGAGCACATCTTCCATTTAACACGATGAGTTAGGCTGATAGTCGTCATCGCAATTGGTGCTAGGCTTCCAGAAAACAGAATGAAAAAAATGATTGAGCTGATTCCCTAATTCTGTTTTTTGTCACTATTGTTGATTTGAATACTTTTTATTTGCTCTTTCCGGTCACTCAAGTATAGACAAATCTTTCGAGGCGATGTTTTATTAAAGCTACTTAATGTGTGGTTAAGAAAACCGCTCTTTCGACTCATTGAGAGCAGTTTTTATGCCCTTCCCAATTTTGACACCTCAGTAGATTTACCTTCCCTTTAGCTTAGTCGCTTTATTTGGCGCTTCATAGAATGATAGGCCGACTTATCCAGGGATTACGCGGCTTCATCTTTTTTGAGCCGAGTGGCAACGTATTTTTCAACACGTCTTATAATATTCCTGCAATGCTGTCCCAGTTCGTCAATAGAATCGCAATCGCAGATAAGCTAGAATTATCTGAATTACAATTCTAAAAAATTCTGGAATGAAAGAGCCATCTGGCCGTCCATAGTCCTTGGTTGGCACAAGTGCTAAGCGTTGCGCATTGGTTCTTACACTTTAAGATTGCGCGAGAACATCTGTAGTAGTTTTCGCAACTAGAAATATCCACATTCCCAGGTAGTAAACTCTTCCGGTTAACATTTCGTAAATTAAAATCCCCGGTCATCATTAGACTGGTGAAGCTGAAATGAGCGCTTAAGAACATAATTAGTTCACACAGAAGCTGGGGTGAAATTGCAAGTGGCCTGTAGCACCACTAACATGTCTAGCGCTAGTGCGCGTAATTTTGTACCAAACAGTCTCAAGATTAGTGCACTCAATTATTACAGCTTCGATGGATCTCTTGAAAACAATGGCAACACCACCACCACCAGTATCTCAATCCCATCTAAACATTTGGTAGTTTGGGGGCACTACACAGTCACTGCGTATTTCACTGTTCAGCCCTTTTTAGCTTATCACTAGCACATAATGACCGACTGTCAACAAAACATACTCTAACGAAGTTAGTTTATTAACAATACTGTGAGAAATCAGTGATAATATTCGTAGCTACCATTGGACAAGGAGAATCACCAGGACTATCCGAGGATCCGGGATCGTCATGCCTGTAATCTGCCCTTCCAGCACGTTTCCAATTAAATAGGTGGTTTAGAAGTGAGCTCTCATTTTTCTTGTGGTCCCATACGTAAACCTTGTCGTGTATGTTCAACCTGTCTTCGTTCAAGAAGACCTTCTCGCCCTTCGCCCTCAGCTCAGACGCACTTGCCCACAACTTTCGTCGTACCTTGACCATTTCTTTCGCATAGTCACTGCGGATACTAACTCCTGTTTTTTGCGTTTTTTCACTACCTGATCCTTTCTCTGGCATCATAAAACTTCATGCCGTCTTAGTTCCTGGATTTTCTTCAGTCTCCCGACAAAAGCAGCTACATGAGAGAGCAATAGTCAGTAAGCGGGCAACAAAGCCTGCCAGGGCAAGACAGAATAACTAAAAATCACCTGTCTTTTCCGTAAGAACAATCGTTGCACGGAGAACCAACCGCAAAAACAACGGTTGAGGCAGTCTGTCCAGGCCAGGTGCCGTGCCCTCTGATCTGGTCGCAGTCTCGTTGCTAATTAGTAGGTCCGATGACGTAACAGCTTGAGATTGGCATATCCCACGAATGAACAGTTCGTTGTCACGGAATCTGTGCATATTAATAAAAACGGCGCGAAAAACGGAGACGAAGGGTAGAAACGCAGAACTTGCAAACAAACTCACTGGGCGGGCGGTCTGGGCACCGACCCTGGCTGGGGAATATGACTTCAAAGGCCTTTGGGTTAAAGGGAACAACAATGCTGCATATGAAGCGTTTATGGGTCGTTTCTTATGTATCTATAAAAAGCATTTCATTCGTAAGGAACGTGTAAAAAACAAAAATTATAAAAAACCTTGGATGACCCGTGAACTTCATAAAAAAATCCATAAAAAAGATCGACTTTTCAAAAAATTTATGAATTCCCGTAATGAGGCGGACCTTCTAGCTTTTAAACGTTTCCGTAATGTTTTAAATAAAGAACTGAAAAAGTGCAGGGACGCCTACTACTTTCGTTACTTTTCTATGTGTTCAGGTCGAATGAGTGAATTATGGAGTAAAATGAATGCTCTTATGGGACGTGGGCAGGAAAAAGATTCCGTAGTAGAGATTATACATGACGGAAAAACGCTGAGAGGGGACGCAATGGTTAATGCTATTAACGAGTTCTTTGTTAACAGGAATGTGACTGCACGCCCTTCAGGAAACAACACAATGCAAAGTACAGCTAACACCAATACTTTTTTCTTAGAACCAACCGACATTCAAGAAGTTTGCTCTGTGTTTGCAAATTTGAAAAATTCGCGTAGCTGCGACGCTGACGATGTGCAAATTAGTCCAGTGAAATATGTCCTTGACGTTATAAGTCCCATACTAACCTACATATATAATCTTTGCCTTTCAACTGCAGTTTATCCAACAAAAATGCAAGTGGCTCGAGTGATTCCGCTATACAAAAAAAAGGGTGATAACCGAGATGTTTCGAACTACCGCCCCATATCAATATTGCCTGTGTTTTCTAAAGGTCTGGAAAAAATCCTATTCAAACAACTTTCATGTTTCTGCCACAAATATGATATAATCACAAAATCTCAGTATGGCTTCCAAAAACATCGGTCCACAGAACTGGCACTTCTTGATCAAAAAGAATACATTTTGCAAAACTTCGAGGATAAAAACTACGTTCTGGGGATTTTTGTTGACTTTACGCAGGCTTTTGACAACATTAATCACTCTATCCTTTTTGATAAATTACATCACTACGGTATCAGAGGACATGCACTTAATATGTTAATTAGTTATCTCTCTCACAGAAAACAATTTGTTGAAGTAAGCCATTTAATATCTAATCAAAAAGCAATAGTCGCAGGCGTACCTCAAGGAAGTATTCTTGGTCCCTTACTCTTTAATTTATACATTAATGATATAGTATGTATATCATCTGACCTGAAGTTTGTTATATATGCAGACGACACTAGTATATTTGTGCCTTCATCCTCTTGTGCTGACGCGTTCGTTAAAGGAAACATAGCCTTAAAAAAGTTGGAAGCATGGACAGACAGTAATCAACTGAATATTAATACAAAAAAAACAAAAGCAGTAATTTTTCACCCTAAGGGTAAGCAGCTATCTACCGATTACGATCTTCTGTTTAGAGGTATAAGGATTGAGGTCGTCGAAATAATAAAGGTATTGGGCGTTTTCTTTTCTAAGACGTTGCAATGGGATGACCACGTAAACCATATTTTGCAGAAATTATGTTCCATAACAGGTATACTCAGTCGAAATCGTTATGTCTTTCCAATGTCTGCAAAACTAGCCATTTATTATGCCTTATTTTCTTCTTACATGAACTATTCTCATTTAGTCTGGGGCACAACGACCGACAAAAACCTTAGTAGTCTTTTAAGGATGCAAAAAAAGGTTTTACGGATCATTAATAATTTGCCTAAGTTTTACTCAAGTAAATTTATCTTCAGAAATCTTAAGGTCATTCCAATAACTAAAATGTATCATTATAAACTCCTACGCGAATATAAACTCAGCATCAAGGAAAATCAAAGGCTGTTTTTGGACATATCGAACTTAGAATTAATAGGCAACGCGGCCTACAATACGAGGACAACAGACCGTTGGAAAGTGCCAAAATGCCGTACGAACTATGGGTTTCAGAGTCTTAGGAATAACCTGCCTAGATTACTAAATGAACATATTAAAGCGGGAACAGATATTTTAGGACCCAATTTCCGGAACCTGAAGGCGTTGTTTTATTAATTTGCATGTCCCTAATACACACCACACATTTCATAAACAAAACACCTTGTACAGATATTTAGCCACTGGTTCATTATGATTGCATGTCTTTATTTCCCGACCGTTCCATGAGCTTGTCGCCATACCTTTCATAAAAATGCCAAGTTATAATTTTGTTTGTCTCTGTATATTTCTGTATATTTTTTTTCTGTACATTTGTTTCTGGACTGTGTTGCTTCGTTGCCGTCAATGCCAGGGGGGACCAAGATTTTTTTTCAAGCCGTAAAGGAACGGCTTTTCTTCTTGGCCCCATTCACAATGTGTACGTCATGTTGTGAAGAACAAATAAAAAATGACTGAATGAATGAATTGGTCTCAGCCACTGGTTCTCTTCTTTCACGAGGTCGCCATACCGGCGGTACTTATCTGTGCTGGCACCTTGAAGCTGGTACAAGAATTTATTGGTACAAGAATAAAAATAACATCTGCAACTAATTTAGTTGGCACGGAGTAACTGTTTACTTCCGAGTATGAATACAACAATGAAAAATCCGGGTATTTTACTGCGGAATTACTCTCTTCATTCATCCACTAGATAATTTATAAATGCATGAACTGAGTATTTCTGACAGTTATCGCACATGCTGCCTCGGTAGCACGGCGGTTATGGTATTCTGCTGCTGACCCGAAAGATGCGGGATTGATCCTGTGCCGTGGAAGCTGAATTTCAATGGAGGCGAAAAGCTAGAGGCCCGTGCACTGCGCGAATCAGTGAACATGAAAGAACCACAAGTGGCCGGAGACCTCCACTTTGGCGTCCCTCATAGTCTGTCACTCTGGGACGTTCGGCCTCGTAAACGCATGAAACCAATCGGGTATCGGAAATGTTTCGACAATACAGCTGGCCATCAGGTGCATAATTAGTGGTAGTCTCACTATGGATTGTATAACTATCGATAGCAATACTGTCTCTAAAGAGTACTATCATTAGTACAATCAATAGGAGTATCAATACTACTATACCATCGACAGGTTAATAAACCTAGATACTGAGCTTGCCGTGACCCTCTGCAAAGCTGCGATCGCCCACGAATAATCAAGCAAAAACATCTCTTGCTTCCATCTGCGATGTTCTTCCAGTGCCTCGGAACTGCGTAGGAAATATCGGCGAACGGAGGACACCTTCCGTACGAATTTGTTCATCGTAGCGCTCGAGCTGGGAATAATAGGGGATGCTTCCACTGAAGAATCTTATCTCATCATCGATGCGAGTGTCCTGGTGACTACAGAAATCCTGTATGCTAGCCGCGACGTCCAGCCTGGCGTCTAACTTCTGCGGGGACGTGAGCTTCACGATTCCTACGCAGGTGGGGGCTTCGACAAGGGCTTCATGGAGACGACCTGCAGTGGCTTCTCCATCGAGATAGTAGCGGTTTCAGCCGCTCCGGGCCGTCACATCGTCACCACCGCGTGACAACTAGGACGAATCATAGGGCCCCGCCAAAGTCGATAATGTGAGGACCCTCCTGATTTGGAAATTGGCCCACCCCCAAAAACTCCTAATGACCCCCAACATTTTGAAGTAACCCCAGTACTCAAAATGTGTTAACGTGAATAATCCATCGGAATAGCGTAATAAAATAGGAAAACTCCCATACAATGTACGAATAGGTACTGGAACATTCAGATGACTCATGCATGCCATATTACTGCAATTGAACGGGTTCCAACAGGAGTTTCAGCGGCATAATCGCAAGAACAATACACGCTCATTGTAGGGACCAAGGTAGGCAGCCTAAAGTATTTCGCATTTTCTTCTCTGAGCATGTGGTTCAAAAGACCCCAGGTTTTTATTATTACCAAGAGCTTTCAGGGATTGCCGGCACCGCATAAATATTGCACTCACAACCTGTGCCGTTGCGAGAACTAGACATGGAGAAGTTTATGGGACACTTTCCATTCTTTCTCTTGGGAGAACATAGCCTCGAAGTTTTCCGTGCACTCTATGCATTGCAGGAAGGAACCGCAACACCGCCGTTCCGTTTCAGGCAGGCGACCACAGTCTTGAGCCTCCTGTCATCGAGCCCTGAAAAAAAAGAGCAGCGAATGCAGTTTGTAGGGACTGTTATGTTTGTAAAAGCAAGTGAGCTGAAATTTCTGGCCCTCCATAGCAAGAGCGCGGAAAGTCGCTAATTCCAGATTTTTAGTACAGGTCTTTGCCCTATAGTAAACGTGTCCTGGCTAGTAATGATGATTGACGGCGAGTTATAACTCGATCATATGCTCATAGAAAACGCCTTACTTCTGATTTTGTGTGTACGGTCGAGTCGCTCAGTTTTTTTTCATTTTCCATACCATTTCTTTAGCGCCTCGCCGGACCATATTGCGCAATGGAACGAAGAGTGCGGGTATTATCTATGTAATAATGTCACACACCATGTCGAGGTGACGAGCAATACGGTTGTAAATATCGCCGAAGCTCTATCAAATATATACTGTCTTGTGTGAGCGCCTTAAATGTCGTCTCGAAGAAAGCAAGATGTTTAACAAATAAAACAATGCGTACTACTCTGTGCCAGTATGGCTGTCGGTTGAAATCGCCGGTCACTCGACCACAAACGTAGCCAGAGAGACGCAGTTTTTCGCTGTCGACGAGAGTTAACCAGAGCTAAACGGCCAGCACTTTTTTCAAGAAACATCTCAAGATTGTAAAACAGAACTGCTTTTACACGACACCAAGGCCCTTAGAACGGTGCGTTCATGAGTGAAAATGAGCGTTTTCCTGAATCAATGTTGTACTGCAAAAACGTCATTGTGCACTAAACAGCCATCTTACCATCTTGTGCACTTACCATCTTCGTGGTTCCATGGTCTTGATGGTATTGGTATAACGTCTTCAACCGCCTCGACGCTACTGAAGTCTAAACCCTCGTCTTGCAGAACAGCAAACAAGCTAGCCCACTCCATTATTAAAGGTCACATCTTCATCACCTTCATCGTCACGGTGACCTGCGCTGTAACCTGACTCTTTTTCATAGTCGCTCGCGCATGTCGCGGCAACATCCATGAGAATTTTGCGTTTTCAAAGAACATAGATGGGGTGAAAACCCGGGTCGTTGTAGTTGCAGTAGAAGGCTGCCGCCTGATCCCGCAGACCACTCTGCACTTTTCAGCTGCCGCTAGACGAGCAGAGCATCACTCGGGTGACTTTCACATAGAGTAAAAGCTCGTTAAATCGAACTTCACGGGACCGGGAAGAAAGCTTGCATTATCCGATGTTCGAATATCGAATGGCCTCGAAAAATCTGATAAGATCCATTTGAATTATACTCGCATAATAAACCCACCCACTCCCGATTTTTGCCTAAAAATTAAAAAAAAACGTCATTCTTTAACACTTCCCTCTGTTTCGCACCGTCACGGACCACAACGCATTTCTAGGCAGTGCGCCAAGATGCGGCGCTGCTATAAGATCACGGTGTGTTTACCTTTTGACGTTAGCTCTAGCAAGGGCTAGAAGCGAACTTTGCAGAGTGCGCTTGTCCGGTTGTGCGAGCCTCGTTTTCAGTACATTCGCTTTAAGAGCGACCCATAGGAGCGAACTTGCGCTGCTGGTTTCGAGCGGCGCGGCGGAACGCCGACGCAACGCCGCCATGCAGCACCAGAAGCGGCGGAAAACGGCCGGCTGCCGCCAGGATTTAGAAACTGCCTGATTTCGTATGCTGAGTAAAATGCTAAAAAGAACAGCTGTGCATTTACAATTTAACTATTATATATTCAATAACGACAGAGAGGACGAATATTCTTTGTGGCCCCTTTCTTAACCTACATAATTAACCTGCTTGAACCTCTGGCGCTTCTTGACGACAACCGACGCGTAGTGGCTAAGCCTAGCAGCCTTGAAAATCCAGAAGCATTATGAAAATCTGGCGCGTTTCATCGCTGAAATTTTGCGTTGCGGACATCTTCAGACAAGGCGAAAGCTTCGTGCGACTATTCTTTGCCGTAAACATGAGGCACACTGTAGCGGAAACGACGAGTTCGTGGTGAAACGAGAGGCTGCTTCGGCAGGCGCAGCCATGTTCTAGAAGCGGGCGGAAGCCAGACGTTGTCGCGCCCTGTTTGATCCGCGCTGTAAGCCCACATTGGCCACTTCCGGCCAGCGGCTGACTGTCAGGCGATGCTAAAAACCGGCGTCAAGATCGCGGCTGACCGCGTGCTTCCGTTGGCGACTGTTGGGTGGAAGGATGGACGACACTCACGAAAGAAAAAAAAGTTTTTCGCACGTAATTTGTAGCGCCCGTCCGAAGTCGTAGCCTTTCATGGGCGTTGGCTGGGACCGCGACGACAGTACGTATCCGTATTTCCGAATTAACAGCACTTGGTGGCGAGTTTCGGAGGCTGCGCGGAAATGAGGCAAGGCAGCCGCCACCGCGGACGCCAACTTCCTACCCGTTGGCGCCGCCGGCCGCCGTGCCGGTGATGGCGCCATTTAGGCTTTACCCACTCTTTCACGGTTTTATCTGGCTCCATCTTCTGTCCTCGTTTAGGACGTGCGCGGCCTCTAACTATGCGGAGGTGCTTTTTTTTTGGCCACGTGCAGTGTGCCAAGCCGCCCAGATGAGGCGGCGCGTAGTTCGAATTATCCGTAGCGGAACCTACTCGCTTTCGAATTAACGGGCTTTTTTTTATACACAGATATCTATGGAGCTTGGCCGGACCAAGCAGTGTAGTTGGAATTTCCCGAAAATTCAAATTAGCGAGATTCTAATTAACGAGCTTTCACGGTTTAGTCCTCTTTATTGTGTGGATTGGTTCTCATCAGTCTGCCAACAATGACAGTAATGCAGTTAATTAATTATAACCTCACATAATCTCAAATGGGCCACATTCTGAAAAAAGGGGTCGATAATCACCCGTAAGAGTGAGTAAATGCATGCAGCTATGCAACAAGTACTAGTGGTTTACCTGACAATGAAGCCACCTTTAGAGGGGAAAGCGGTGGATGTATTTTCGACATTTCCGTAGAGATGGCTTTATTTGACTGGGTACCTGTGAGGCTCCTCTTGGCAAAGATTTCGTTGCCCCACAGGCACACTGCCAACTGTTTGCAGAATGTGGAGTCGCTGCCCAATGCCAGCAGGCGGTTCCACGCAGCCACTGGCACACAAATTCCATGCCCTACATGGACCTGAAGATGAACACACAGCACGGATGGTTTTAATACTGCTTTAAATGCAGAGCTCGGCCGACATGAAATGCCAGCATAAACATACTTGCTTGTGAACTGACTTCTGATTTAACATAAAAGCCACATAAAAATGCACAGATTAATGAACCAGTCTTAGATGCGTTTCGTGCGAAGCACTTTCACATTTTAATATCTGCTCAAAGTAACCAAGACACATTGCAGGAGTGCAGAGAAAAAATTTTCGACTAGCATGTATTTTCTATCAAATGCTGCACACTAGTTGGTTCCAAAAGCATGATACGTGCTGCAGTATTCATGCGTGTATGGTAAAAATGAATTGGTTTGGCGTTATGGGGTTCGACGTCTGAAAGCAACTCTGGATATAAGGAACATCGTAGTGGAGAGCGTCGGAAATTTCTACGACCTGGGGTTCTTGTATATTCCATAATTACATCAGGACTGCAGAACAACCCGGACTAATTTCATGGGCCCCAACAGTCAAGACACACCTACTGTTACGCTTTCTGCTCTCATGACATGCGCTGTACCGGCGCCTTTAAAATACTAACACATATAGCGAGTTGAGCGATATTTATTATCATGCTAGCAAGGGCCAAAACTGAGTTCTCAGGTCCAAGCGGGCTGCTATGTTGGAGACCTAGGCACCGCACCTCGTGACTTGCAACCCTTTGGCAAAGCAGCCAGAAACAGCAAGGCGCGTAGAATTATGGCAAGTTAGTCAAGTTTGTATATATTTGTGGTATGAGAAGGTCTGAGAAATTTATATATAGCACGGCACCTGCTGTTTTACTTCCCTGCGGCTGTGTTCCATGCTGTTTACAATACAATGAAAGGCTCGAAATGTTTTCTCCTGCATGCTTGTAAACTTAACTGCTTTACAGGCCATGTGACTTGCCCAAAGCATGCTGCGAACGGTGGCAACAAAGTGGATGCACTAATATTTTGATTCAGTTCAATTAACATTGACACACTATGAAATTACAGGACTCCATCATGCCTAAAGTTGCCACTGTTGTACAAAACATTTACATGTGGCACAGTGTAACTTCTGTGTTTCACCGTGGAAGATTACAGAAGTAGACTCCAAATGACGTTTAGTGTGAAGGAACACATAGCAGAAAAACATAGCGTCTGCTCGTGGAATGCCATTAAATAATAAAAACAATAAAATCAAGAATAACACGTGCTAAAATCACACATGACAAAGGAGAAACGACTGCCAAGGGGTGACACAACTATCACTTTTTGATGAAGAACCCGGATTCTTTATCTAGGAGAGCCAGAAAAGGCTCGCTTACACCGGTGTTAAGGCCAAGTTTGTGCATGTCTGCTGCTTCTAAAATCTTCCGCTCAATTCTACCCTTTTCTCTTCCTACGATAATTGTTTGATTAAGCTTTGGGTAACAACCATTGCATTCCCTGCAATGTCTGGAGAGATTAGCGCCAATTTCACCCTTCAGAGAGCGGAAATGCTGCCGCAGTCTATCATTGACACATTGGCCAGTTTGGCCAAAGTAACCTCTTAAACACTGCAGTGGAAAGTGGTAAACAACCTCAGTGGTGCAAGCGGCGCTGCACGGACCGTCCGTCAAATGCCTGCAAAGTTGAGACAACTTGCAGTGGGCGGAGATCACAAGACGGATTCCTTGCTTAGCAGCCACGTTCTTCAGGTTATGTGCCATTTTATGCACATAGGGCTTAACCTCTAGCTGGCCTTTGTCAAGGGGGGCCGCTTGCTTTCTCCGGTGCGTCTTGTCCCACAGCTTCCACATTAGCGATTCAGCCACTGCCTGGAGGAGGAAGGGTGGTGGAAAGCTGCGGGACAAGACGCGCGGGCGGAAGCGAGCGGCCAGCGCAACTGCCCGTCACAAGCTTTCGAGGATTTCTCGAAGCTTAAGTTCAGATTTAATGACAGCCCACAACGCCATACACTCCTGTCGTCGTAGCCATATATGTGCGCGAAACGCGATCAGCTGTTCGCTCTACAGCCTGCTGCCGCCCAATAACTTCACATCGTTCCTTCTGCTCGCTAGGAGCCAATGTCTACCGTACATGTGCAAGCAACGAGACGCAGTAGCCCGCAATGCAGCGTGCTTCCGTGATCCGTGGCCGCCATCCCTTACGACTATGATGAACCTTCCTGTCTAGACTTTTCTAGCGGCCAGCAAGCAGCCCGAGCATAGAAAACAGAAGGGGTCCAGTGTCCACTGTTATTATTAAGCCTCAAGAAATGCTTTTTTTTTCTCGCCTCTGACTAACACAGTACGTGAACAAAAAACTAGCGAAACACCACGCACCTCTCCAGCTTTACTCGTTGCGCCCCGTGTCATCGAATTGTGCTGTAGGCCCTACAGCTGGAAAATAAGAGGGAAAACTAGAAAGACAGGTGAATAAAGTAAAAATCAAATTACAATACAAGGTTACTGTCAAGATTTGAACATGTCAAATTTCCACCCAGTAGCATATGCGGATCAAAACAATAATCAACCCAAATTTGCAGGTCTGGCTGCATAACAATTTAGCACTAAACTGCAGTTGGAGAACTTTTTTCCACAGGATCAAACGTACAGATCACCCCATCAGATTCAAGTACCTTAAACTAAGGCAGAAACGAACTACTTGCAGCTAGAAAAAGAGGCTCTGGCGTTAGTATTTGGTTTCAGTTTTGGGGTTGTCTGTAAGGGAACCTGTTTGTCTTAGTCACTACCACGAACATTAGGACTATTCTGTCCACACAAAACTATCCCTCGCATTGCCCACACTGAATGACTGGCCTTGATGCTATGAAGATATCAAGGCAAGTTAGAATACCAAAAAAATTATTCAAAGCACCAACGCACATGCCCTCAGTCACCTGCCTTGGCTAAACCTGCCAGGACTCGGGAGAATAACAATCTATTGTCACTTCGGTAAGAAAAATAGTTGCGCGGGGAAGCAACCTGCAAAAAGAGCAACAGCGGTTCAGGCATGCTGTCCACGGGCCATTGAGGTGCCGTGCCTTTCCTTTTCCTCTCCTTCTACCCGTGACACAGCAGTGGAACGGGGAGTCCACCTCTTTGGACTCGTGTACTATCTGCATCACGCCAACCTATGACACAAGACTACTCGCATTCAGCACTGTAATCGAGCCTGCAATAGACTACGCATCAGTCATTTGGAATTTCCCTCATGCCTGTCTCATTAACATGTTTTCCAGCTTTGTTCTGAACGGACTCCGATTCATTTTTTAATATACTCTCGGCATCGGAATACGCAGCAATTTCAGCCGTTTATTTTTTGCCCCATGCACTATACCACAACACACCATTTACATGTTCATTTATTGCTCTGGCAGTACCCGCATCAGTAAGTGCTTTATTTTCAGTTAGCAATAAACATTTGAAAACGGACAGGTTTGAGGAAAAAAGTCCTGAAACCCGTTCATCGGCAGCAGCAGGAATGCGAAATGACAATCAATGATTTGTAAACAAAGATAATAAAGCACAGTCAAGAAAAATAAAAAAGAACGGGAAAAAAGACCGAGCCCGCAACAAAATTAAACTCTACAAGCTACGTAGGTTACATATTATCTCAGAATAGGCAGCATTAAAAAAATCACAAGGCTTAGGGGTAGCGATTATACAGTAACACTTATGATAAACAAATATGAACACAAGCAACATTGGCGGCAAAAATAACTTTGCCCTCTGGACAACGGAAACATGTAAAACATCGATATTTTCCGAGATCAGTGAGATAAGCAAGTCAGGTAGGGTATAAGCGATCATTTGCTCACCATAAATAGTGCGCGGTTGCGCAACATACCAGTGCTCCGGACATCGCGTTGGGTAATGAAGTATATATTTTTTTAAGATTAGCTGTTGAACAAATATAAAATTATTTGATTTGCACTCTTCAATGTATGCATGCTATAAACTGCAATTGTATAAATTCGCCAATTTCTGTATGTTGACTTTTTGGAACAAATATCCACGTGGGGAACCCGATTGCACACCACATATCGCGCTGGGAAACTGTTTCTGAAGGACAAGTAAACAAACTACATTTGCGGAAGATGTGATACCACAGACAAAGCAGCAGCTGTCCAGATGACTCATAAAGAGCTATACAACAGAACGATATAAACCCCTTTGGCCTTGGCTATCGCTTTCCTGAGCTTGGCGCGACCCTCTGCAATAGCTGGTAGCAGCCATGAATAATCAAGCAAAGAACATCTTGTGCGATGTTCGGGCCGTTGACTGGCGCCTCTCCGCGTTTCTATTGCTTCCATCTGCGATGTTCTTCCAGTGCCTCGGAACTGCGCAGGAACTATCGGCGAACGATGGAGAACTTCGGTAGTAAGTTGTTCATCGTGGCGCTCGAGCTGGGAATAGTAGGTGATCGTTCAACTGAAGAATCTTGTCTCATCATCGATGCGACTGTCCTGGTCACCAGAGAAATCCTGTATGCTAGCCGCGACGTCCAGCCTGGCGTCTAACTTCTGCGGGGACGTGAGCTTCACGATTCCTACGCAGGTGGAGGCTTCGACAAGGGCTTCATGGAGACGACCTGCAGTGGCTTCTCCGTCGAGAGATAGTAGCGGTTTCAGCCGCTCCGGGCTCGTCACATCGTCAGCACCGCGTGACGATCATTGGTCCAACCATAGGGCCCCGCAAAAGCTAAAATTGTGAGGAGTCCCCGGGTGGATAACGTAAAAATCTTGACAGTAACCTTGTATCGTAAGCTGCTTTTCACATTTCAATTTTCCACCCAGTAGCATAGGCGGATCAAAACAATAATCAACCCAAATTTGCAGTTCTGGTTGCATAACAATTTAGCACTACACTGCAGTGGGAGCAATTCTCCACAGGTTCAAACGTATAGATCACTCCATCAGGTTCAAGCATCTCAAACTAAGGCAGAAACTAACTACTTGCAACAAGAAAAAGAGGCTCTGACGTTAGTATTTGGTTTCAGCTTTGGGGTTGTGTGTATGGAAACCTGTTTGTCTTAGTCACTACCACAAAATTTTAGGACTATTCTGTCCACACAACTATTCCCCGCATTGCCCACACTAAATGACTGGCCTTGATGCTATGAAGTTGTCAAAGCAAGTTAGAATACCAAAAAGTCATCGAAAGCACCAACGCACATGCCCTCAGTCACCTGCCTTGGCTAAACCTGCCAGGACTCGGGAGAATAACTAAATCTATTGTCACTTCGATAAGAACAATAGTTGCGCGGGGTCCCCGCAGGGGGGCCCCTGCAGCTTGCAGGCGTGAAACGACAGAGCATTAAACGACAGGTAAAAACGTAGAAGGCAAACATTGGATAGATTCAATGGGAAAGAAGCATAGTGTAGAACTATATCGATGCTGGAAAAGGCAGATCAGGAAGGAACCTTTTTTATAACTCAAGAGGCAGTGCCCTCCTGTTTTAAGGTAGGTCAGGGTGTCTTAGAACGCGCAGCTACAGAAAAAAAATAATGAAGAAGATGACACATGCGCTGTGTGTGGTAAATCTGTAGAAACAATAGAACACCTCATCCTAAAATGTGTGCCTGCATCGACATCGGGATGGATACCATCAGTCACTCTTCCTGAGGCCTTGGGGTTTTGAGATAACAAAAGTCATGTAAATAAATCTGCGGTGGAAATTAGCAAAAAGCGATTGGAGGATTGTTGGTACAAAATCAGAGAGGTGACATGTTTTACAGTGTAGGAAGACGTTTCTTTAAAGGAAATGGTGAATTGTATTAACAACTTACAGCAGAGTAAACAAAAATAAAGGGAAAAAACTGAGCATATTGGCAACAACCACTGCCCCGTTTCAAAGGGCATTCTCCTACCTTCCATCCATCCATCCGTTACTGAGTGGCGACACCACCGGTTCCCGAGCATCCTCAGGGACATCCCCCCCACCTCAGTGGGATGACGGTGAACTGTGCATCACCACGGACCCGAGCACCCGCGCTTCGCCGTGCGTTGCATAGCCGTGTGCGGGGAAAAGGATATCCTGGCGCTTGAGCCGATGCTGAGCGTTTGGACCTTTAAGGCCCACCGGCGGAGTCAACACACCAATTTGGCTCCAGCTTCCTGTAGACGGCACCTCCGGCCTTACCCGACCGGGGGAAATCGGCAGTCGCCTTCTCCGGTCCTCCCCTCCATCTTTTACTTTCCTATCGTCTTTGTCACAACTCTCCTGTGTCCTCTCTTCCCGTTTTTTTTTCTTACATATTTCATAGGCGGCAAGGGTTCACTTTTTGTGGCGTAACTACCCTGCGTTGCGCTTATTTGGTTGTAGCAATGGTGTGCAGCTGGCGTGAGCAGGACTTACAAATTCCTCTCCCGTTCCCTTGTTGGGCTCCATAGTGGGTGGCTGGCACCATGACCGAAGAACACATTTTTATGGCTACTTCTCCCCTTTCTTACCTCTCTTCTTTTATGGCTACCTTTCTCCTTTCAGCTGGACCACCCTGCCGCAGGTGGGAGCTTCACAGTGACGTCCTCGAGTGGCTGCTCCATCACATCAGTGATTTTAGCCAATCCGGGCTCACAAATTAATGCTAGTGCCACCCGCTCATTACTTGGACAGGGGCAGTACTGGGGAGGGGAAAAAGTAACGCCTGTGGCGCCGACTCTTGTGGCGGAAGGGTTGAAATGCGGGCCAGTTGGTACATTGTAAATTGAAACTAACCACTCACAAAAGACAAGGGACAAGAGATTTATGAGAAAAGACATAGCCCCAGCAAGGCCAGCAGTGCATGCGCAATAGAAGCATCACAAATCACAGCGCATAGTACACAAAAGATATCACATCTACCGTGACCGGCCTCAAAGAGGCAAGTTCTTTCTCGAGTAAACGCACCGAGTTTGTGCTAATGCAATCATGGCCTCATGCTATCATGGCCGCATGCATGATTCAGCAATGTAACGATTCTTGGTAGAGGCAAGGAAAAGCAAGAGCGAGAAATCTTGGAAACGTACCAAATCAGTTTGTCAGGCCGTGATTGCCGTAGCACAACTTCGGTGCGCTTACTAGAGAAAACTTGGTGTTTTAGGTCGGTCGCGGTAAATGTGATATCTTCTATGTCCTTAGTTCATAGTCCAGCCGCAGTGGCGTGAACGCTCCTTCTCTTATCCCTTGTTTTTGTGACTGGCTATTTTCAATTGTCGTGGCGGTTTCGACAAGGACTTCGTGGAGAATACCTGGAGCGGCTTCTCAATCAAGATAGTTCAGAGCAGGCTCGTCACATCAACAGCACCGCGTGCCCACCAGTGTTCTATTCGTAGGTCACCACCAAAGTTTGAAATCTGAGGAATACCAAAATTTTGAAGTAAGCCCACTCCTGAAAATGGATTAAGGCGGACTAGTGCGTCAGAGGCCGATAATTCAGTATAGTTCCAGAGAAGGTGCTCGAACGTTCTTGATGACTCATGCATACCATAAAGTTCTATTGCTTTCATATGCAATGTCCTTCCAGGGCGTCGGAAGAGGAAATATTGGCGACCAGAGGACATCATCGGTATTAAGCTGTTCATCATAGCGCTCGAGCTGGGAGCGGTAGGCGATGGTTCCACTGCAGAACCTTTCACCCATCATCGATTCCAGTGCCCTGGTGGCCAGAGAAATCCTGGAGGCTAGCCACGACGCCCAGCCTGGCGTCTACCTTCTGCGGGGACGTGAGCTGCACGATTCCTACGCAGGTGGGGGCTTCGACAAGGGCTCCATGGAGACGACCTTCTGCGGCTTGTCGATCAAGATGATAGAGGTTTCAGCCGGTACGGGCTCGTCACGTCATCAGCACCTCGTGACCACCATTGGTCCAACCATAGGGCCCCGCAAAAGTTAAAATCATCAGGAGCCCCCGAATTTGGAAATTGGTGCAATCCCAAAAACTCCTAATGACCCTCAACATTTCGAAGCTACCCACTACTAAAATGAATTAGGGTGAATAATGCATTGGAATAGTTTAATCAAATAGGAAAATTCCAATATAACATAAGAAAAAGTGCTCGAACATTCAGATGACTCATGCATGTCATATTAATGCAAATGAACAGATTCCAAAGTGAGTTTCGGCGGTATAATCGCAAGAACAAAACACGCTCATTGTAGGGACCATTGCAGGCAGCCTTAAGTATATCGCATTTTCTTTTTTAAGCGTGTGGTTAAAAAGACCCGAGGTGTTTATTATTACTAAGGGTTCGTTGTTTGTTCCAGTCGCTAAATTGTCGCCCCACTCAACCACAACCTCTGACGCAGAGCTAATGACTCGTCCAAGATCCCAGACATTCTCTCTATTGGAGGCATCCCAGTCTCCATAACAGCCCACAGATCCCTCAATACCGTCCGTGGTGTCATTTCAGAAAACGACTTCATTCATCTAACAGAAAAAGAAATGCTAGAAGGTCTCAGCGACCAAAATGTCACAGATGTCTATCGAATTAAAATCCGCAAAGACAACAAAGAAATATATACTAAACACCTGGTACTCACATTCAGCACAAGCACATTACCTGAAACCATCGAAGTCGGATACCTTAAAGTTAATGTCAGGCACTACATTCCTAACCCACGCAGATGCTTCAACTGTCAAAGATTCGGGCACGGCTCTCAGAGTTGCCGCGGCCGCAAAGCCTGTGCGAAATGCGCTTCTAAGGACCACAATTCAGAGGAATGTGACGCAGCACTGCGCTGCGCAAATTGCGAAGGAGACCACGCTGCGTACTCCAGGGCGTGTCCGTCCGGGAAAAAGGAGAAAGAAATTATCACCATAAAGACCAAAGAAAACATTTCATTTAAAGAAGCCAGGAGGCGTTTTGCACTAAACAACACATTCTCGTTCACAGCGAAACCAAACTTCGCTGATGTGGTGCGCAGGGGCGTAGCACCACACAGCACTCCGGCACCTGCCGAGGCCACTTCCACCGAGCCTATGGCAGGGCCATCCACGCCCCAGGCAGGGTCAGCGAAAGCTGCCCTGCCATTTTCACAGCAGGGAGCGCCGGTCCATGGGTCGGCATCCCGCAGGACTTCCCCCCGTCAGGGGAGGCCTGAAACTAACACAACCGCGGCTGCGCGGTCCTCCAGCACCTCTGGCGAGGTGATGGATACAACTCCCAGTCCGCCCGCTTTGCAGCGGCGGAACAGCTCTCTTGAGCGAAAAAAAGACAGACCCCTCATAACGGGCCCTGAGCATAAGTAAACGCCTTAGCGTTCTCACCCCAAAAAATTAACATGGCTTTCTTAATTCAGTGGAATTGTAGAGGAATTATGCGGAACTACAGCGACGTAACACATATTTTAGGGTCAATGCTACCCACAGTTTTATGTCTTCAGGAGACCAATCTTGGTCCGCAACATGTGCATATCCTTAAACATTATAACATTTTTAGACGCGATCGCGAGCAGGCAAATCGACTCTCGGGAGGCGTCGCGATTGTCCTTCAAAGCGGCGTCCCTGCTCAAGAAATCAAACTTTACACAAAACTTGAGGCAGTTGCAGTTAGCGTCGTTACCTACAAAACAATAACAATTTGCTCTTTATATCTCCCCCCACACATCACATTAACAATACAAGATTTAGAAGGCCTGATCAATGAATTGCCGGAGCCATATCTGGTAGTTGGCGATTTTAACGCTCACTCCCCGTTTTGGGGAAGCGAACGCTGTGACTCTAGGGGCAAAATAATCGAAGATTTTCTACTCTCAAATAATGTCTGTCTTTTAAACACAGGAAAGGCCACATATTGTTGCCCAAGCTCAGCAAAAATGAGCTTCCTTGATTTAGCTTTCACATCACCGTCTCTTTTTACCGATTTTAAATGGGATGTTTTAAATGATCCTCTGGGAAGTGATCACCTACCCACTGTCATCAGGCTCTCGTCTTCCACTCCACTCATCCCCACAAGACCACGGCGCTGGAAATTTCACCTCGCCGACTGGTCACTTTTTACAGAAAGTGCCACTCTTGATAAAGAATTTTCTGAAGACCTCAGCATAGATGAAATTAATGAAAGATTTACTACATGCATAATATCTGCTGCAACACTCGCTATACCACAAACAACAGGACTCGTACAGAAGAAACACAAAGTATGGTGGACAGAAGAATGTACATTTGCAAAAAAACAGCAAAATAAAGCATGGGGCACCTTGCGCCGGTACCCCACTGCAGAGAACTTACTCATTTTTAAAAGGGCCAAGGCGAGATCGCGGTACGTGCGCAGGAATGCTGAGAAAACCTCCTGGCAGAAATATGTGTCCTCTATAAATAGTTCAATACCATCAAAGAAAATGTGGGACAAAGTTCGTAAATTCACTGGTGACCATACTTCCTTCACACTTCCGCTTTTGACAACACCCGGTACTCAAACAACATTAGAAGAACAGGCCAACATATTGGGTGAGCATTTTTCCACAGTTTCAAGCTCATCCAACTATACACAAACTTTTCAAAAGCACAAAACAATAGTAGAAAAACAAAAACTTCCCTTTGGAACATGCATACACGAAGACTACAATCAGGTTATTACAATGCAGGAAATAAACACAGTACTAACATCCGGTAAAATGACAGCAGCAGGCCCAGACAATATACATTATGCCATGCTTGCTCACCTCTCTGAGACTGCCATAGAGGCTCTCCTAAAATTTTTCAATAAAATATGGATGAGTGGAGAAATCCCCCAAGCATGGAAAGAAGCAATCATAGTACCCTTCCTAAAACCTGGCAAGCCACCAACTACTCCCACCAGTTACAGGCCAATAACACTCACTAGCTGTATAGCAAAATCATTCGAAAACATTCTAAACATCAGACTAACCTTCATACTTCAGTCCCGGCAACTTTTAGATATACACCAGTGCGGTTTTAAAAAGACATGTTCCACAACCGATCACATCGTTCGCTTTGAGAACACAGTTCGGGAAGCGTTCATCCACAACCAGCACTGTATCGGGGTCTTCTTCGACATGGAGAAGGCTTACGATACCACGTGGAGGTTCGGTATCCTCCGTGACCTAGCGGACCTAGGTATCCGCGGCAGGATGCTGAGCTGTTTGAATGACTTCCTAACCAACCGCACGTTCCGAGTCCGCCTAGGTGCAACCTTCTCCAGCACTTTTACACAAGAAACTGGCGTACCCCAGGGGTGCATCCTCAGCACGACCTTATTCATCATCAAAATGAACTCAATAGGAAAAGTAATCCCAAAATCCATAATGTACTCTGTTTACGTAGACGACCTCCAAATAGCATGCACGTCATCCAGCATACCCACCTGTGAGCGACAGATACAAATAACAATAAATAAACTGGCTACATTGGCAGATAGAAACGGATTTAGATTTTCCCCTCAGAAAACAGTAGCGGTTCTGTTCTCTTTGAGACGAGGCCTACAGGCCAACCCCACAATATATCTAAACCAAACCCAATTACCTGTCAAACAAGAGCATAAATTTCTAGGGATAACTTTCGATAAAAAGCTCACTTTCTTGCCACATATAAACACCTTAAAGAAAAAAGCTTCCCAAGCCCTCAATGTGCTAAAACTACTGTCAAGAAAACGCTGGGGATCTGATAGGGCATGCCTATTACATATATATCGTTCTCTGGTTCGCTCTAAGTTAGACTATGGGTGCATAGTATATGGCTCAGCAAGACCGTCCTACATAAAACGACTAGATCCTATCCACAATCTTGGTTTAAGGTTGTCTTCTGGTGCTTACAGAACTTCACCAATAGCAAGTCTGTATGTGGAAACGAATGAACCTTCCTTAGAAGATCGAAGAACTGCACTAACTTGTACATACATCCTCAAAGTCCTTTCTCACCCCAAACATCTGTGTTACTCAATCGTCACGAAATGCCCATCCAGAATACTCTTCAACAACAAGCCTCACGCAATTAAGCCGTTGCTCTTGCGCTTCGAAGAAAAATGCCAAGCACTAAACATATTAAATGAAATTAAAAATATTGCCCCAAGATGCGAAGCGCTACCACCGTGGTACACTCTTCCCACAGTGTGTGACGTCACACTAACACGATTCAGGAAAACTTGTACACCACACGACCAGATAATACAAGAATATCTAGCACTACAGGAAAAATACAGAAATTACACTCCATTTTATACTGACGGGTCAAAAACTCATGCTCATGTAGGAAGCGCAGTAATACAAGGAAAAAATGAAAATGCAGTACGACTTCCCTCATGTGCTACAGTTTTCACCGCGGAGTGTTATGCTATTAGTGTTGCGGTGCAGAAAATAACAAATGAAAACGTCAAAAACAGCATCATCTATACAGATTCACTGAGCGTCCTTACAGCATTAAACTCTAAAAATGCCACGGAGCCACTGATTGGAAGCATCATACATAATATAGTAAAGGTCACAACACAAAAACATGTTATAAAATTGTGCTGGGTTCCCAGTCACGTTGGCATTCAGGACAATGAGAGAGCCGACAGGTGTGCTGCACAAACCAGAACCATGGAAATAAAACATGTGAATTTGCCTCCTAGGGATTACATGAAGTTAGTGCATAGCAGACTAAGAGACAAGTGGCAAGCTTCTTGGGAAAATGAAGGACACAACAAGCTGCATACCATAAAACCCATTATAAAAGAATGGAAATCATGCCACCATAAAGAGCGTTTTATCGAAGTAATTTTATGTCGTTTACGCATAGGTCATACACACATCACCCATAACTTCTTATTAACAAAAAAAGACAAACCTGTGTGTGAAATGTGTGGTGAAGAGCTCACAGTAAATCACATTTTAATTTCTTGTTCGCATCTCGAAGAACTTAGACAAAACGTTTTTACGGTATTTTACAATGAACACATTCCATTTCATCCCGCATTGCTTTTAGGCGAGCAAACACTCGTCGAATTTTCACTTGTTTGTAAGTTTCTGAAGAAAGCCAGCGTTTTAAATCTATTATAATGTAACCTCTGTACACTTGACATAGCATCATCTAACCTTGTGTTTGGCGCATGATAGCCATAGTTGCTTATGCGCCATAAAACCCCATACAACATACAACAACATCGTCAGTACTTACAGCCACATGAAAGGAAGAGCAACATATTAGACTTTTGGGAGTCCTGGCAATCCTGCACAGCACTCCTCTCTGATGTGGCTAGGGAGTACTTGTGCGTCCTAGCAACGTCGGTACCAGAAGACCTCGTATTCTCATCGGCTGTACTGATCATTTCAGTTGGGAGGGGTTCATAGCTCATAGCCTGAGTTGCTTCAAAATGTTAAACCGCATAAGCGAAACAATCAATCAGCGACGTCGTACCGTAGCTGAGGGCCAGTAAAAATATCACTAATTGATCGAATTGTAATTATTCGGTGCGCACTCGGCTGAGCAAAATATTATGTTGCGTGCCGTACGCCTCTTCATGGCTCAACGGACAAGGATTTGCGTCTGGCGCGCTCTCACACGTGCTTATTGTTTGTTTGTTCGGGTGGAATCAAGTCCACTTATATGCGACTATGCAACAGTATTGCGGATGTTTTACAGATTCATCGCTGAGTGGGATGAGTGCCCACGTGGTCGCGCTGGCGAGGCAAGGTAAAGCGCGGAGCAAGCAGCAGAATGTGGTTTCTGGGGGACGAAGTCTTTAGCAGCGCGGCCTCAATTTCTATCGACAGTACGGTTCCGGCGGTGCGGGCCAGCACCAGACATTCCTGGACCATGTGTTGGGAAACCTGCGCCTTTCTCGGTCCTGCAACGAGAGTCCACTGGCAGCCAGCATGGATCTCCGTCGACCTGCTTCGTTAAGGCATACGTTCAGCACAGCGCTGTTTAGGACCGAGCCACCTAGACGTTCCCTACGCTGCAGGCCGAATTTGTAGCCACTCTTCGTTCCACGCTTTAGCGCTAGTTTTTTGCTTTGCCTCATGGCCTGGCGGCAATTTCGACCGCTTTGTTTTGAGTAGGGGAATAAACCTTTCTTTTAACCCTCACCTGTCGTTTGTTACTGGCTGGAGAGCCTATGGTTCGCGGACCCCCATTAACTAGAAGTTATGACCTTCAACGTCTGGCGTAGAACATTTTTCAGGCATGACTAAAGGAAACCAACTTACACGAAGTTCGGAGAATGGCAAAATTGTGGAGTTTTTAATAGGATTTAGAGTGCTGATGCCCACGGAAAAAAAACGAGCGGTCGAGACGAGCTCACATGGATTAAGTATTGAGATAACACGTACAGTCTAGAGGCATTGGTGGCTGCCGATATTGCGCAGTGGCTTCCGATGGGGTGAAACAAAAGAAATCATAACCTTAAGGTCCACCAACTGCTGTTCAAGTAATGCATATTACTTCTATACAACTAGCCATTGTGCTCATACCAGTGTCTGATTCTTCCGAAACAAAAGCTTGACATTTTTCGAATGCGCTAAAACACGGACAAAGAAGGAACAGACAGGGACGATCGTTACTTCTGTTTATTTTGGTGTTTGGTGCCTCATGTTTGTTTCAGCGAGGGGCAGGGCTTCGTCAGCTTAAAAAGCTTGATAAGCTTATGAGGGGCCGTAAACACAAATGACATCGTGCAGAAAGAAGTGAGAGTTAAGTATTGGGAGGTATTTTGCACATAAGGGGGCACAGCTACCGTTCTGTTCCACTAAACTTATGTACGATATTTTCAGGAGCATTACGGTTCCCAAGAAGGCGTTCTGCTACCGAGACCTGGATAGGGTAGCCAGCAGCCGATTACCGGTTGATTTGTTTGTGGAAGCTGTGGTGCATGCACTGGTGGTAAGATTTCGTCAAGGCGTTTCTACAACAAAGCGGAATGACTCCACGCTTTATCAGTTTTGAGTGGGCGGAGCGAAAAGCTTGCCAGCGAGGTCCATAGCTCGAGCAAACATGTTTGTCGGTGAGTGAAAAGTTATTATCCAGAAAGCCTATTCCCATGGCAGACGGTAGTTCATGGGACGGCTGCTAAAATTTTGCTAGCTTCGTGCTGAAGGGAGGTCCGGCCGCAGTCAGTAAACACTAAAAAATAAATGTAAAAACCATAAACTTTTGATCCCTCAAGGTGGTTCTGGAGGGCTCTGTCAAGGCAGCTTAAAAACAATCAGATCAGTGAGCACCCGTGCTCAGTGATCAGGGAGCACAACGGTGGACCAGTACATTTTAGGCTTCGCCCGATGAATTTTGGTGGAAGCGAAATGCAAAACTCTTGTGTGCGATGTCAGCGCACATTAATGTACCCCAGATGGTTTAAACTCACCCCGCGCCCTCTCCACTACGGCATCCCTTATTGGCGATGTCCCAATTCAGCACGTTAAAGCCCTCAATTTACGATTCACTTTATGTGGCGGTGCAGGATCTAACATACCGGAGTTGAACATAGGTTATGAGGGTTGCCGTAGAAGAGGCATTTGGAATAGTGAACTACCCGGGGGTCTTATACGTACACTGACATCTCACAGCAAACGGACCGCCTAGTATTTAGTCACCATCTAAATCCGCACACCGCAGTCAGGTTTCGATACCGCTGCGTTGTGCGCATTCGCCGAACGACATAACTACTAAACCACCTCGGGTCCGAAATTATATGTGCTGACTGCACTTTTGAAAAACAGGACTGTAGAGGAAAGTAGCTTTGCAATTTCAAAACACTTTTCAGTAACAAGCCCCAACTAATCAGGTTTCTGTCACTTCACTTTGAAGAGATATGTCAATAATTATGAGTACAAGTTAGGCTTCCCAATAGTGACCGAAGACACGGTACACTGCCAGCCTCGTACAGCCTTCTTTCTGTATGTGAAGTCACATTAAACGCAGTTTCATGAAAAATAAGCATCACACCTGGCACTGCAGTATTGCCTGCCGCTACAAGCGCCATATTTGAAACGTCTTAGGAACCTGCTCATGTCCTCACTTTTGGGCAGCATTACGCTATTACCGCACGGTAGGCAAAGAAGCGAAGCTTATAGATCTCTTCAGTTGCAGCAGACACGAAGCCGCTCCAATTCTGCGAAACTGCACTGCTACAAATATATATTGCATTTTGAAATTCAGGAATAAAAACATCAGTAACTAAATTTTTTGTCATGTATGTGTACGTGAACATATTCCGGACTTTTACTGCGGAATTAAGTATTTCATTCGTCCAGACGCTGGTCTATAAATGCAGAAACAGTGTATTGCTAATAATCAGTTATCGCAAATGCCGCCGCGGTGGCACGAGGGTTATGGTGTTGCTGACACTAAAGACGCGGGTTCTGTCCGCACGCAAGGAGGCTTAAGTGCATCTTTAATTTTTATTGCAGTCGAGGGACCTCCCACATTTGTTCCTTACGGGATGATGACCGGGAGGCAGTGGCAGGCTATTCTCGAATTTAAGTTCTTTGCATGGAGGAGGAGAATGTCATTCAAGATTCCTCGCGGCAAGTGGCGAAGAGGCCGCGGACGATCGCTTTTTCTTCGTCCTGAAAAAGAAAACGAGGCAGAATAAGGGTCGGTATTTGGGGTTTAACATCCCGAAGCGACATACATGCAATGAAATACCGTAAGGAAGGGCTCAGAATTAATCCAGACCACCTGGTGTCCTTTAATGTACGCTGCCATCACTCAGTCAATGTTCATGATAAAAATTTTGTTCTTCCAAAGAACAAAACGTAATTTTCGCACTTATTATTTAATAAAACGCAAGTTATGGCGGCATTCTTCAGGCTTAGCTCTTACACAGCCGTCTAGGCATGCACTAGCTTACAAACGCATGATATATCGGCGATGAAACTCGGTAGACGATTCGTCAGGGGAAGACGCCAGGCCCGAGCTGAATATTGCACCAAACACGGCCGAGGCAGACGCGACATCCCCAACGTGGACGCGGCTCAACACGCACAACCAGGCTATTATACCGCTGTCGCCGCTTACGCGGATGGCATCATCGAGGGCGCCGCCACCCTCAATGCCAACAATCCTATGGAGGCTGGGGGCGCAACCATTGCCTTGGCACTCATACACGGTACCCGAGATCCCAGCATGAAGACAATCTGCAGATTCCCAAGCTGCGTACCATCGCTATCGGCGAAACATTCCCATACCCAGCTCACGGCGCGTTCTTCCAACAGGACACACCCTTACCCAAAAGATGGCCCTCACGTGGCTTGCCGGGCATGCCTCCATCCCCGGTAATCCTTTTTTTGTTCCAAACCGTGCCGTAAGTCATTAGTTGAAAAAGGGTAATGGAATTCAGGAGACAGAAAGTTTAAAGAAAGTGAAGACCAGTTTCGCCAAGGCAGTCGCAGAGGTTGCCGGGGAACTGATTGTTTATAGTCCACTTAACATCATCACATTCGCGGTTCCACTGCAGTCCCACCTTCCTGAGCAGCCGTTTTCTAATAGCCGTCGCTGCGCACACGTCCACAAGTGCCGCACATCACAGATGTCCGGTGCAGTGCCACAGTGAGGACACCAGTCAATTACTGGTGATGTTTTTCACATCACCGACAACAGATCAGCGCGTTCATGCGCCCGCTCGAGATTTATCCCTTCGGGCCCCGTAACATCGGACACCCAAACCCACGCAGGAAACCTGGCGGGCTCTTCTCACATACGACGCATTAAAAACAACCGCTTCTTCCTTCCGCCGCATCACTGTAGACTAGATTCAAAATAGTGTAGTCTGGCGGCAATTGCAGACACTGCTGCATCTCACCTCTTTCATCGCTACCACCCTACCTTGACCCTCCTACACTGCCCAACAACTGGGGCGGTGAGGGCCACCCCATGCACCACCTGTGGGAATGCCCACAACCTACGGCAGTTCCCCCCCCCCCCCCCCCCCCCCCATAACTAACCCATCCCCCTCGCCATGGGAGGCCAGTCTGCGAGCTGCTCAGCCAGCTGAGCAAAATGTCTAGTGGACAGAGCTGTTCGTAAAGCACAGGCCATGGACTCTTGGACAAGGAGAAAGCCCTCTCTTGAGGACCTTTTGTTCTTTTCTTACAATGAAGTTCCTTTCTCTTCTCCTCATCATTATGCTTCGCATGAGAAGCTGCTTTGTCTTTGAGCATAAAAGACTCAGGGTAATCTATGCGATCACTAGGTAATACGAACGTTTTACGCCCCTTACACCGCCCATGACTTTTCAGTTCTATAAATTTCAGGAAAAATATTTTCGCATTTGCCTTGTGCTTGGCGCGTGATGTCCTTGGCTGCCTATGTGCCATAAAGCACAACAAAACACACAAGGCTCGGCTCAAGGTAGCCTGCTGTACGGCATTCGGGTAAGCTAGCAAACTGCTAAGGCCCGAAGTGCAAGGTCGATTACGTAATTTTCCTGGTGCGGAGTACTTCTTGCATTCGACAAACCGAAAAACCCCATGATCACTGTTACACCGCATTTTGTGTTACTTTTGTATTCAAAAAAGGCCTAAAATATTTGTTTGAATGCGATCCTATTTTACTCTTTGACTATTTTTTTATATTGTCATTTCTATCTTCATCTCGAGTTAAACTGGCGATCGATTGCTCTTTTTACAATTTCATGTGATTATATTATAGTTGCATGTTTGATTTCGTTTACTACGTTATGCAGGGTTGGTTTGCACGTAGTTTCGAACTGAGCTGCACGTGCGCGTAGCTGCTACGATCCCTGTAGGGGCAGGCATGTTGTCACGCCACAGACAGCGATGGCTTTTTTGGGGTGGCTCCTTCTTTTAAAGAAAAATAAATGCATATAAGTGCAGTAATCTTAAAGCCAGACTTGAATGGATGGAAGTCCCGGGTATGTCATCGGGGTGTGAACCAGGGGGAATGAACTAGTCGTGCAGCACCAGGACGTGTAAAGCAGGAAATTTACGAATGAAGCAGTTCTCCTTCGAATTTGGCTGTCACTTTTATGCATTCGGTGAAAACTGCAACGGCGCCGCTTTCCTTGTTTGGCGATGGGTACTCTGCGTACCATGGAGCTCAGAAACCTCGATCACCGCATGTGTAACAATGCTCCATTTCACGCGTCTTGCCGATGCCGCTCGAGATGGATTCAGAATGTCAATGAAGCAAAGTCTGCATAATTTAAAATAAAAAGCACGTTTCACGCAATTCGTGGCTTCCGTATTTCTCTGCACTTTCTTGAACGCTTAGGAAGCATTCGGTGAACTTTTCGTGCGCTTGAAATTTGGTGCCTTACTCTTTCGCAGTGCTTGCCTAAGACACTGGAGGCAAAGTGCTGGCACGTGCTCAGAAGAAAGCCCGAGTCAGTGCAGTGCTCCCGATGTTCAGTCAGTCGTGAGCGAGCGGGGTTTTTATTTTCTGTTTTGTATTAGGGCGCCAATCAGAACACTGCTCTGGGGAGAGGCGTACCGTCATTTTTTCTTCCTTACTGGATCATTTGTTTCCCACGTACACTGATCCTTTGTATTCCTTCCTTTGTGCACGCGTCCTAGAGCATTCATGTTGTATACAGGGTGTTTCACATAAGACTACGCAATTTCCAAAAATAGGCGTTTTGAATCACAATAGTGGTTTTATCGGCTTAGAGTTGTTAGCGGTGTAGTACGTCAAAAAACAGCCAAGAGGTGCTAACTATCGGGCTGGTTGAGTAATAATAATTATTTAATGTTAATATTAAGCTAAATAGTTAAATGTTAGCTATTACTGTTGGGCTCCTTACTTATTGAGAGGAGTATAGCCAACCTTCAGTGATATGAAGTTAATTTAATAAACACCTTGAAATTCACCGTAACTGAATTGAAAAAAAAGTGGACTTTCAAACTGGCTGAATCGCGCCAAAATACAAGGGCTTTCGCGAAGCTAGCAGGCAAAGGTATCAGTGCAGTGCACGTAACACGTCGCAGTAGCCAAAATGGCCACAGCGCCGAGGATAATCGCGTTTATAAATTCTTAAGGGCTCATATGGATATTACACAAGGTGGGATACACGCCTCTCAGCAACCAATCAGTCTAAAAGTAATAGTTAAAAAGGTAACTATTCAATATTATTTGCCCAGCCTGCACGTTAACTGTATTGTGATGTACTGCACCGCTGACAATGCTATACCGAAAAGAGCGCTAGTCTAACTCACAATAGCTCATTTTTTCGAAACTGGGAACTTGGGTGTGAACAGTGAACTTAAAAACTGTCTTAGGTCAAATGCCCTGTATTAAAGTGACGTCGGCAAAACGGGGGCGCTCGTTTCATTGAGCATGATGAGAATAAACGACTACGCGGGTTGCTAAAAATCAGAAGCAGGGGAACAGTGCAAGTGGTAGTTAAAGCATCACCGAACTCAGAAAAATACATTGAGGGAGGTACACAAGTTATGATAATAAGGTGCATACTAGTTTAATACCCACGCATGCGGGGCGTGCATCTCTACTGCCGTTTGGTGTGAAACGCTTCAAAATAGAAAAACGACCGCGAAAACGATGAAGACGGACGTGCGAAGCTGCTTTCCTAAGGCGGTTTCCATGGACTCTGATTAGAAGGCGGCTGGCACCATCGTCTTCGCTCGCTCTTCATAAGTTTTGTGCGCATGCAAGCGCTCGTGTAATGACATAAAGCTCGTCTCTTTCGACTTCAGCTAAGCGAAGCCATCAAGCGTGTGAAACCTGCTGGATAGAGAAAGCCACACATTGCGTTTATTTCCTTCTATAGAACAGCAGTGTAGATGCGTATGACTGAGTATAATGTAGTAAAGTTGAAAGGAGCTGAGCAAAGTAAATTGTAATTTCTCTTCTTTCTGAACAACTTACCGTGAAGAACTCCTTAGTAGTGTGCGTCGCCTGCATGAAAAGATGAAAACATGTTACATCGTGCAATACCTTTGAGGAGAAGACGGACGAATTGTTTTGACATTGACTGATTGCAACTTCTAATCTACCTCGTAACATCGTACATACACATACTTCGTTCATAGTAGTGCCACACTTCTCAGTAGACGGGGTTGATTGCTTACTGGAAACCTCAGTAGCCATAGCGTCACCTCAATGGTTGTGATTTTCACACCTCAGGCAAATTTTCATTGTTGAGAAGAGGGCTTAGGTCTTCATTTGATTTGTTGGGAGCCCTCAGATTCTTGCTCAGCGAAGAATGGTCGCTGAGGTTACCCGACCTTCATTAAAGCGTTTAATATTAGCCGTTTCTAAAATTTATTTCCGTTGTCATTATTAGATGGTATACACTAACACTTTAGGTCCTCTAAACCGCCATTGTTTTTTCGCACTTTTAAAAATTTCGGCAGCAAACAATCTTTCTATACCCATAGCTTGGCGCATGATAGCCTTAGATGCTTGTGCGCCACTAACCCCCAAAAAATCAACTTATTGGTTATGATTTTGGGATTGTTCCAGTCTTCCCATTATCTTTGTCCCCTGCTTTTTAATGTAGTTCGTCCCTATACCCTCGGCGCAGTAGAGGTGCTGAGCAAGACTGAAGGATTTGTTGTGGTCTGGCTAGAAAAGCAAATAGCACGAGCAGCAAGCATTTCAGAACGTAAAATGTACTCAAATTGCGCTACTGCGCATAAACAGTGATCATCAGTGATACTGAAGCCAGGTTATTTACAGTTGGAATCTGCGTAGATTTTCGGAACGCATCTGATTCTACAGAGCACAATATCCTGTTCAATAATAGTGAAGGATATGGTTTTAGAGGTACAACAGTTGTAGGCTATCTAGGTTATATGGTGTTTTATACACGTCGGTTTATCGGTGAAAGGTAACACTAAAGCAAGTGTTCCCGTGGGTTCCATACTCAACGCGTTGTTTTTATTACGTATATGAATGACTAACATTTCTACAGACTGCGAGGTATGCGTTCTTTTTTTTTTCTAAAGAGAGTCTTCAGGGACATGATTTGAGGCTGAATGCGTGGTTGAATGAGCACACTGTATCGGTGTCTAAACAAACTTGATATAAGTACAAAGCAAACGAAATATTTCCTGCAAAAAACACGCACGTGTACAAGACTTTAAACCTTTATGTAGTCGTGAAATGCTTAAGCGCGTAGGCGATCATTCATTCCTACGTTTACATTTCAGTCGGAACTGCTGCCATTGGAAAAATATAAGAATGAAAATAGCGAGGTTTATTGGTAATTTTATGGCAGCTTCCGAAATTTTATGGCAGCCGAGCTAAAAAATTTTATATTTCTCACTTGTAAATTCTCACTTTATTATGGTCCCTTAGTCTGGGAAACCGGAAATAAGACTGACGACAAACTAGCCTCCTTAGAGCGATGGGCAGTTAGAAAGCTATATAACGAATATTCAGACGCGGTAATGTTCATGACAACACATATTCCACATTTTCACGACATGTACAGCAAGAATTGTGTACATATTGCCACACTGTTACCCATTTACTGGCGCCGCCGTGCGTAGCAGCACGCGCTGGTCTTGCTCCTTTTCCCCTGCTTGATCATCGATGGCTGAGTGCGCCTGCTGTGCAACTCCTAGTGTGCCCTTCTGCCCTTTCTGCTAACGGACTAACGGCTGTAAGTGACATTTTGGCGCAGGTACCAGGTAATTTCCTGATGTACGAACAGCTCCCGGGAGCCTCCAACGCCCAGCCACACTCCGTGGGCACGACCCCCGTCCAAAAGGCAAGCCGCCGCTTGGGAGGCTTAGATCCTGAGTTCCGACCCCTGATGACCCCACCCCGAACGACGAAATCTACTGCGGCAAGCCAGACCACCAGAATTCTGCTACTTCTCCACCGCTGCTTCTCCATGCGCCTCGCACTCCCGCGTCGTTTCATGGCGACAATTTTGAAGACGTGGAGGACAGGTTGGACAGCTACGACCGGGTTTCTGCGTTTGATCCGTGGGACGAGGACGGCAAGCTACAGAATGTCTATTTTGCCCTGGAAGACACCGCCACGACGTGGTTTGAAAACGACGAGTCTGCCATCCCAAATTGGCGAGTTTTCCGGCGACAGTTGTTGGACACCTTCGGTAGCAAAGAACGGAAGGAGATAGTTGAATTCACCCTGCAGTCCAGCGTGGAGCGGCCAAATGAAAGCGTCGCTATGTTTGTATAAGACATGACGTGGATTTTCCACCGCGCCGATCTTTCAATGTATGAAGCGAAGAAGGTTCGTCAACTTACGCGCAGGGTCACAGAGCAGCTTTTCGTAAGGCTTGTGCGCGACGCTCCTAGCACTGTGCGCGATTTTGCTCGGGAGGCGACAAGCATGGAGCGCGAGTTGCAGCAACGGTTCGCGCTTTATGGCCGTCCAGCGAATATCGCTACTATGGACGCCCACATGCCGCTGCCTGGCTGACTTGAACCTTGCTCTGAACACAGATCAGCAAAGCGACCTGCAAACCATGCGTAACTTTTTTAATGCGTGCTTTGCGACCACCTCTTACGTTAGAGAGACGTCCATAATGAAACATCACATCATAGTTGATGACAGTGAAAATCCCATCCGTCAACACCTCTATCGAGTGTCGGCGAAAGATGGTGAAGCGATACGGCTGCAGACTGACGAAATGCTTCGGGTGGATGTTATACAGGCATGTGCAAGCAAATAGGCTTCGCCCGTTGTGCTGGTCGCCAAGAAGGGCACGACACTGAGATTGCTTAAGAAAATTACCTTAAGAATATTTACCCGTTACCTCGGATCGATAAATCTTTCGACTGGCTGCGCCATGTCCGCTACTTTTCTCCTCTTGACCTCCGCAGTGGGTACTGGCAGATTGAGGTGGATGAACGGGACCGTGAGAAGACAGCGTTCGTTACTCCCGACGGGTTGTATGAGTTCAAGGTGCTCCCCTTCGGCTTGTTCTGCTGCCGCCATCTTTCAAAGAATGATGGACACTGTCCTAGTTGGCCTCAAATGGCAATCCTGCCTCGTCTACTTTGACGACTTTGGCCTTTTTTTTGTGCCACCTACGACGAGCATCTCAAGCGCTTGAGTGCAGTACTGGAGGCCATACGATCGGCCGGCCTCTCGCTCAAGCCAGAAGAATGCCACTTTGCGTTCCAACGGCTCAATTTTCTGGGCCGTGTCGTGAGCAGTAAAAGTGTTATTCCTGACCTCGACAAGACGGCTACTGTCGCTGTTTTTGCACTGTTTTTGCACTGTTTTTGGGGTCTCTGTGCCTATTACAGACGTTTTGTGTGAGACTTCTCCCGGCTAGCCGATCCTCTAACTCGCTTGACAAAGGACGAGCAACCTTTCGTCTGGTGCCAAGAACAGCATACGGCCTTCGACGACCTCAAGAACCTCCTCCAAACTACGCCCATTCTTGGCCACTTCGACGAGGAGGCGGACACGGAACTGAACACCGATGTCAGCAACGTCGGTCTGTCTGGGTACCGTCTTCGTTCAGTGGCAAGATGGCGTTGAGCGCGTGATTGCTAATGCAAGCTGCACACCGTCGTGATCTGTGGCGAATTATTCTACCACGGAAAAGGAGTGCCTTGCTGTCCTTTAGGCGGTATCGAAATATCGCCCGTACTTGTATGGTCGCCCATTTGGAGACATATGAGCGATCACCACTCGCTTTGTTGGCTCGCGAGCCTTAAAGAACGTTGGAAGAATTCGTGTTTTTTGCCAGAGTTGTACACGATAGCAATAACGTGCAGACTGCCTGTCCCGTGCTCGTCTCCCGGACACAATTGCTGACATAGAAGACCATCCCGCTTTTCTTGACGCTTTCTCACGTGCGTCCTTGCTCAGCAACAGAAATGACGCTGATCTGCGACCCCTCATAGACTACCTCGAAGGCCACGCCTCGTCGCCGCCCCGCTTCTTCACAGACGGGCTATCGTTGTTTTGCTTGCAGGGTGGCATCCTTTACAAGAGAAACTACGACCCCACGGACACTCCATACCTGCTAGTGGTTCCAACGGTGCTTCGAGACGAAGTTCTTTACGCATGCCACGACGAGCTTTCTTGCGGCCACCTCGGCTTTTCTCGCACGTTGGCGAGCTTACGGCGGAAGTATTACATGCCGAGGCTAGTTACGATTGTCCAGTACTATGTGAAAACTTGACGCGAGTTCCAACGGTGGAAGACACCCCCTGTGAAGCCGGCCGGCCTACTGAAACCAAAAGAGCTGCCTCGAATCCCTATCTACCAAGTCGGCATGGACTTGCTGGGGCCATTTCCGACATCATCATTTGGCAACATGGTACATTATAGTTGCCACCTACTACCTCACCCGGAATTGCGAGAGGAAAGACTTTCCCCGCTGTACAGCTGCTCAAATTGTTAATTTTTTCACCTTTAGCATTACCCCCCGTCACGGTACCCCTGCAGTCATTTTAACTGATAGAGACGCTCCGCTATCACAGGATCGCCTGCTTAGCTTCAGAGATATCTTTAGCCACTACCAAGATACCCGGTGCGTTTACGCACCGCCGGCTCCCTCCTTAATCATAACCCAGGCCCCCGACTGGCGCCGACTCCGGACCCGAACTGTTCTGTACCCTATTCTCCTTGATGTCCGCTATTCGATCAGTTCCACTCATCGTGTAAACTCTGCGGGAAACCGGGAGACTCTTCACGTCTTCTTCAGATACCCTGCCTTCTCACACCCTCCATCCCCAACAACGGCGGAGTCATACTGGGAGACGCTCCCGGCCTGCTCCGCTGCTGCTGTCCAGCGCCTGGTAATTAGCGATGCCCTGAAGCGGATAGCTCTCCAAGGGCTGTTCTTTGCGCAGTAGGGGCAGTCCCGTAAGAGTTGGTTCGTGCCATGTAAGGGGGGCAGGGTTTTTCCCTCACTGCACTGCTTGCCTATAGCAATATCCGTGTTATACTCACCAAACTTCCGTTGTTTTTGATGCAGATTTTGCGCACACCGCATTCGATGTCGGGGCACCGGAGGCGATCGCGTGCTGCGTTCAGTTTGTCGATGATCTGTGGAAAGTAACGCCACTCAGCTCTGTTGTGTATATCAATTCTAAATGGGTTTTTTGACCCAAGGATTTAATCAATCCCATTCAAAGAAGCCGTCATTGGTTTTTCCATTGGCACGGAAACACCTTGAGCTCATAAAGTGTTGTTAAAAGCCATAGTGGAGATTTATATCGGAGATGTCCATCGGAAACAGGAAGAAATAAAATATTCATATATGAATACCCTTTTTCGTTCCTTAATTTGGTGACTTCGAGGAAAACTACTGGATAAAAATTGCTTCTGTTAGTTTGCGTGGAAACAGTTAAGACAGGAAAATATACTCCAAATGCAAACGAGGCTTTCGGTTGTAAGTTTGTTCTTTATGCACACGAAAATTGTAGCGGTGACAATAAGATGAATTGCTTATAGCGTATCGCTAAACAAAGGGAAATTCTCCATCGCCTATAGCGCGCATTTGATTTGTTTCCCACATTTTCATTCAAAATAAGTCGCCTCAGGTCAGTGCCGTAACTTTTTTATAGCCCTTCATTTCCGGAGGGTCATACCTCATGTCACTGACCAGGAACGCTCTCAGGGCTAGAGGCATGAATGCATTCCCTAAAAAAATTTGGTGGGCTTCTTAAGCACATTCTTAAAGAAAGGTCGATAGTCTTTAGGTTACCTGCTGTGGTGTTAACAATTACGGCCTCATGTTCTTGTGATTTGCCCGCCAACACTTCTTTTGGAACCGGTTTCATTCATTGCATGGTATGCACAAGACATCAACTTCTAGAATGTTCGAGTATTTTACATTGAATTAGATGCGATTATAGTAATCCACATTGTTTCTATATTTTGACGTTGGCCCACCCCAGAAAAAACTATGGAAGTCAAACTACAACCGGGGCAGGTTTCAACCGGCCATAGTGGGCAGGATGTGATAACTGCACTAAGTGACCTGTTTCGGGCAGTCAGGATGGCCCATCAGGCCAGGTTTTAATGACGTCGCAAGCTGACGTTACCCCTCTTGACCGATGTTGTTTTGGGAAAGCCGGATACTGCATAACAACCTCAACGCTGTCGGATTACAAGTCCTACAGGCACATATTATTGGCATAAAAGTCAACTGAGCCGTCATTGTGAAATTATATGTGATAAAAGAGCGCTCATAAGTAAAGGATTATAAACAAGTACATTCTTCCACCGGAACTCGAACTTTTTGTAGTTTATTTTTTAATTTTAAGCTTACATTCACTATGGTACTCACTCATTATTTCTAGTATTAAACTGCATACAAGCAGGTGCCTCCACAAAATGTGGGAGTGTTTATATCATTAGCTACAGAGTTTTCGACTTGACCGCTGAAGAAATAATCATTCTGGACTCCGGCCCTTCCCTATGCGCCATGGGAAAAACAGCCATGCCTCTATGGGTCCTTAAGGAATTGCTACTAAAAGCTGGGCTCCGGCCGACGCGGCGTCCTCTTATTGTAGAGGTCTTCACAGGAACCCCACTGAAACAAGCAATCTTAAATACTTGCAAAAATCAACAGAAAGAAGAACATTGCGAACATGATGCGTGGTCCTCTTCACAGTGTGGATCATATATACGTAACTGCTTTTAAGAGGCTATCGAATGACTGGGCTGGTTGTATGCCACATTTTAAAAATGCTTACGGGTGCTTTGAGGGAACGCCCGTGACGCAAATAATACATTGACAGCCTTAGCCTTGGTGAGAACTGAATATTGAACTTTAAGGGACATTCTCCATTAGTCCACTTAGAACTGCAGTACAAAATGAACATTGGTTGTTGGGGAAAGGAATTTTAATTTTCTACGGTAGTTCCAAGAGGCATAATAGAAAGTGTTCATTCAAGTTAACCAATATTCAGTTTTCTCCACGGCGAAGGCTGTCAGTAGCCTCGAAGTTTTCAGTACGGGAAAGGGACGAACCGCAACACCGCCGTTCCGTTTCACGCAGGCGACCACAGTCTTGAGCCTCCTGTCATCGAGCCCTGAAAGAAAAGAGCGGAGAGTGAAGTTTGTTGGGACTGTTATGTTTGTAAACGCAAGAGAGCTAAAATTTCTGGTCCTCCATCGGCAGACCGCGGATGGACGCTAATTCAAGATGTTTGGTAGAGGTCTTTGCCTTGAAGCAGCTGTGGCCTGGCTGGTGAAGATGGTTAAAGGCGATTTAGAACGCGGTCGTATATACGCATAGAAAAAATTAAACGAATACGGTGGAGTCGTTTACAATGTTTTTTTTCCGTCATTGAACTCAATAAGCAGGTCTTAGTAATCACCTAATGAAACAACTCAGACTGCACATTCGTGCGCGGGCCATCAGCAGCGTTTACATCTATGCGACGTCCAGCGCCTCAGGTTTAATTACGTCGTGTTAAGGACGGATAACGTCAGCATGACGAGAATTTTCAGACCACTGGGAGTAGAGACTTAGTACCACCTGCCACGGCGGACAGCTTGCTCACAATTCCGTGGGAAGGGTGTAATGACGCCGCAAGGTCACGTGACCTAGGTGGCCCACCTGCCTCCTATTGGTTGCTCTCTGGGCACCACCTGGCAGAGTCATGTTCGCGATTTTCCGCACACAACACTGACCCCGAATTTTTTGGCTGAGGGGCTTTTAACGCTATCTGGTTGGAATTAGCACAAATTAGCCGGCCGTACGCCGTGCTTCTTGGCCGTCAATATTAATAGCTATCAAAATACACCCGTTATGGCAGGCCTTTTCGTGACCCATTGTTCGTTACTGGTGAATGGATTTTGCTTTACTCGAGAGTTATACACAGGAGCCCGTAAAAGGCGAAAACATCCTATCCAGAGGTGACTCCTCGGAAGCTTGTAGAAGCAAATTGCGTGCACGGCCAGATTGAAGCGAAGTCCAACAGATTGCACTGTAAAACGTAGAAAGATTTTGCTAACTTCGTGGTCCCTATAGACGACACGTGGACTGTTAGGGACGCCGTAGTAAAGCGCTGGGGGTTAAGTTACACCGGCTAGGGTTTTCTTTTCTTCTCAACGTTTACTGACATCGCAGCGCACGTGGGATCTCTTGTATTTCGCTTCAAACGCAGAGAAGATCGCAGAGAAGATCGAACCCGCGATCGTCAGATCTGCAAAAAACGAACGTAGGAAGAGACGAAATAAACGGATGAGATCCCACTTACGGCAGGTGGGGTGAATGTCGGGTGAATCGGCGCAGGCAACCGCGACAAAAGCGGCGGCGAGCAGGAGGCAATGCGTCGTTGTTCGCATGGCGCTGGCTGGCGGACTGCTCTAGTAATCAGAGGCACGATGGTGCTCTGCAAACGGCGGCCGTGCACGCACTAACGCGTTTGTACTTGAGACACTGTTTCATGGCCACACACCCTCTCTTGCCGATGCGCCGCCTGAAAAGAAGCTCTTACGATACCGGAGGAGAATACGGAAAGGAAGAGCCGGCCACAGCTGTGACGTAACTTGAAACATGCACGACTACACCTTGAAACGTGCCAAGATCATAGGAGAGACAAAAGGCTCCGAGAGCGAGTGCTTCGAAACTTTCGCACTGCTTCAGGCTCCGCGAAAGTCACGCCGTTCTAGTTTAAGAACAGGATTTTTGCCGCCGAAGAGCACCATTCTAGCACCCCCCCCCCCCCAAAAAAAAAAGAAGGGTGGTTTCCTCGTGAAATATCGAAGTGTATGCCAGACGACGCATTTTAAGCGCCAAGAAGTTAAGAGGCTGTTGCGACTGACCGCCTCGCGGTGAGTTTCTGGATGCAAAAGCGCGCTATTCACAACAGTAAAGACAGGAGAGGCGGGGGTTGGGTTCTTTTATTTCGTTAGAACTTCATCAAAACTCTTTCGTAAGACTGTTTTTGATAAGTTCTGGACTTTTTTTCCTGGCAAAAATTTGAGGTGTAAAAATTACAAGATGCACGAAAACAATTGCGATGGAATACGCTTTCTGGGCACTGTTATTTAAACACAAATGCTTAGTCTGAATATTGCGAAGAAAGTAAAGAAACGCATTAAAGAATGGAAATTAAAAAAAATTGTGCAGATTTGTTTATGAACTACCCACTAAATGTTTCGAATTGTAACAAGCTTTCTGAGCTAAATCTTTTTCTGACACATGACAACTTTCATGTGACACATGAAAAGCTCAGAACCTTTTTGAAGAAGGCGAAAAAAATTGGGGAAACACCTATTAAACTATATCTTCCATACAATCTGAGATGACGTATTCACACGAACATAAAAAGGGTCATAATGTGAAACTTCGCTATAGCGAATAGGAAGGAATTGTAAAACAGTTCGATATAGCCAAAATACGAAATATAAAACTTCGTCGTACACTTATGGTTGAGAAACTAAATGCAATCAACGAAAGAACGGCAGCAGTGAGATACCTTTTGGTTAGCTGTAGCCCCGTTTAGAATCCGCTGGCGGTGCTTGCGGAGGCAAAAAAAAAAAAGAAACCGAGCGGCAAAAGGTAGTTGACTTCTTCGCAAAGCATTGCTGCACACGTGTCACAAAGTTCGCGCCTCTTATACATGATATGGGCATTAGAAGGGCATAACTGCGACAGTGTGGGCTGTTACGGCGGCAAGACCAGGCAGAGCAGCAACATGTTTCAAAAACTTAATTCAAAGCCGCCGTGGTGGCTGAGTGGTTACGGCGCTCGGCTGCTGGCCCGAAAACGCGGCTTCGATCCCGGCCGCGGTGTTCGAATTTCGATGGAGGCGAAATTCTAGAGGCCCGTGTAATGTGCTATGTCAGTGCACGTTAAAGAACCCCAGGTGATCGAAATTCCCGGAGCCCTTCACTACGGCGTTCTAGGGTTCTAGAGCACCTTCAGAAACTCCCATTCCATCATTTAGGACAAGGAAATCCTCATGCGTGTCTTTTTTCCTAGTTGCAAAGAAGCCCCGCCAAATAGAGAAATAATCCACGTGACTAGCGCGTTCGAGTGCCACAATCGTGCTCAAGCGTGGTTTCTGCAAATGAAATCACCTGCAGCCTTGACTCGACGGCCCCGCACCAGCGGCAGGCCGATATGTCGGCGGCGGCAACTCGCACCGTCACGTGCGAACTGGCTGACGCGGACCAGAAACCACCGCCAACACATCGGCCTGCCGCGGGTGCGGGGCCGTCGAGTCAAGGCTGCAGGAGATTTCATTTGCTGACACCACGCTTGAGAGCAGCACCATCGTGGAACCTCTAAATATAAACTGCAAAGACGCGGGGCTACTCCGCTTGATTGTCTACAGTTGTCTGTAGCAGTTCAGCCGTCTTAGTCCCTGGATTTCTTCAACATCTCCCGACCAAAGTAGCTACATCACAGTCCAATAGTCAATAAGCGTGCAACGAAACCTGCCAGGGCACGGCACAATAACTAAACATCAATTGTCAGTTTGGTGCGATAATAGTTGCACAGGAAACCAACCTGCAAAAAGAGCAACAGCGTTTGAGCCGAGCTGTCCACAGGCCAGGTGCCGTGCCCTCTGATCTGGGCATAGTCTCGTTGCTCCTTTAGTAGTTCTGTTGCCGACGACGGAACACCTTGCGGACACCCCACGAATGAACAGCTCGGTTACACGCTGCAACCACGTTTTCAGATGTGGCCCTTTCACAACTATCGGAGGGGTAGCCTGCAGGGCTGATGTTCTTCAGCTGCGTTTTACAGCACAAACTGCTAAGCTCGAAAGCATAGCTACATGTAATCTCTCTGTAATTCCCTAGGCCTTGAGGGTAAATAAATGAATAAATACAGAGTAAATTTATAGGCATATATAGACGTAGACACTGATATGTAGATGTATCGATATATATGTCTAAAGAGCGCATTTATTTATGGCTCACAGACACCGACGCAGGCAGCAGCCAGGTCGCGGCAGGACAAGACAGCCAGACGGAGGCAGCAGCTTAAGCCCGAGACCACCGCTCTAGCCACCAGCACTGACAACGAAGCTCACAATATACCGCTGTTTCAAAAAACACTTGCAAAAATTTTCAAAAATAAGTCTTTTCAGGTAAGAATATGGCTTTTGCGGCATAGTATTACCAGTATAGGCGGACACAGCAAAACCGCGATTAGAGATATGTAACCAGCCCGCCGCGGTGGCTCAGTGGTTAGGGCGCTAGACTACTGATCCGGAGTTCCCGGGTTCGAACCCGACCGCGGCGGCTGCGTTTTTATGGAGGAAAAACGCTAAGGCGCCCGTGTGCTGTGCGATGTCAGTGCACGTTAAAGATCCCCAGGTGGTCGAAATTATTCCGGAGCCCTCCACTACGGACCTGTTTGTTCCTCTCTTCTTTCACTCCCTCCTTTATCCCTTCCCTTACGGCGCGGTTCAGGTGTCCAACGATATATGAGACAGATACTGCGCCATTTCCTTTCCACCAAAAACCAATTATTATTATTATTATTATATGTAACCAATCATTAGTAATAGCCATATCAGTATTTAGAATTTCGAAAGCGCGATCACCCATGGCTCTGTGGCTGGAAAAATGTTTTTTTTCGACTAGTTACGTGAACTGGATTAGTTACTTTGCCTGCATGCTTTCGAAACCGCATGTATTTCTGAATGGTGAAGCCATATTTGGTAGAGCCATTGCGGCGGGGGTGATCGTGGTTTCGTAATTCTAAAAACTGGTCTAGTTTAAAAAGTTAACTGTTAAAAATTAGTGAACCAGCTCACTACTAAGACGATTCACCTGTTTTCTGGTGTTCGCCGACCCTGGTAATACGGTTACGGTACGCAGTCGTGAAGCGACTACGTTGTTCTGTGGCTGGCATAGAGTTTCTTACTACGACGAGGACAGTGCAGTTAGTGCTTGAGTACCTTCGTTTTTGGAGTCTTCTGTGTGCGGCCTATTGTTCCTGCTGGTGAACTAACCCCGTAATAATACTTTGCCGCAGAAGCCATACTTTTACTCCGGAAGGCCTATTTTTAAAAATTTTTCAGTCTTCCATGAAACACCTGGTATGTCGCATCGTTCTTGAGGCGACCAGAGGACACGATCGGTACTGGGGATAGTAGGCGATGGTTCCGCTGAAGAGTCGCTTACCCAAGATCGATGCAAGAGCTTTGGCGTCCAGAGAAAGCCTTGACGCGATCCAGGACGCCCAGCCTGGCCTCTGACTGCAGCGGGCAGGTGAGCTGGAGCACACTGCCGCAGATGGGAGCTTCACAGTGACGACCTCGAGTGGCTCCTCCATCACGACAGCGGTGATTTTAGCCAGTGCGGGCCCGAAATTTAAAGCAATTGCCACCCGCTCATTGGTTTAATAGGAACAGTACTGGGGAGGGGCAAGAATGACGCTTGTGGCGCCGACTCTTGTGGCGGTTTCGACAAGGACTTCATGGAGAATACCTTGAGGGGCTTCTCGATAGAGGTAGTCCAGTGCAGGCTCGTCACATCATCAGCACCGCGTGACCACCAGTGGACTAATCGTAAGAATCCCAAAATTTTGAGGAAGGCCCACTCCTTAAAATCGATTAAAGGGACACTGAGGAGAACCCTATCAAAATTGTTTTGTTAGCAATATCTGATAGTTCGGCATTTCATGGCTTTGATGACGCCTGTCCGGGAGCGAAAGATGCATTTATTTCAAAGAAATTTCGATTCTAAGTTGAAAAAATTTTTCCCGCCGCTCCGATTTAAACTCGAGAACTTTTATGACGACACGGAGAACTCTTATGACGACACAGAACGGAGTGACGTGAAACGTGACGTAAACGGAGACTCCGTGATTTCTGGTGGCTAGCGGTGCGGTCTAGCAGCTGCCGAAGTGAACGCTACCGCCGCCGCACGTTGAAGGCATCTATCGGGGGTCGCCACCGTCGCTTCGTTTACGTTTGCACCGGCGTCTTGCCACCGTTACGATGGATCCCATTCCCGAACCCGACGACGTGGTTTTCGCAAAAACTCTTGCCTGAATTTCAGCGACCACAGCCCCACAGAGCGTGCGATGCTTTTGAGGGAGCACTGTTAGGTTAGGCGCCGGCGGGTGGTTTCCCCCTTCCTCAGAGAGCAGCCGTTGCAAACTAAATATCATAACCCCAGTGCGGGGAGTCGCAAGGGGCCAGGACAAGGTTGTCCTGGCCCCTTGCGCCCATCGGAGGCTGGCCGGGGCTTTGGGGCCAACGGATTGTGATTCCTTGAACGGCGCGGTTGCACGGCGCAGCAGGCGGCGTCGAGGTCTCCCATGGTTGCAAGGGCCAAGTAATTTATTTATTTTTTGCCACAAAAAACAAATGAGTGCTCGAGGGCGGTCGCGTTTAATGTCGGCGGCTTGAAACCAAAGCCGGCGCACGACGCTTCAACGGCTTCCGCTAGATCCAACGGGTCCAAAGGATCTGGCTCTCTCGCCAACTTGCATGTACCTTCAGATATCTACTCTGAATGGATTAAAATAGCCGAGCTCGAAGAGAACAGCTCCGCCCAACTGCTGCAGCTATTGAATATAACGCGCACCTCGCCGCGGAGCCAAATCAGTCTGGCCGGGCCGGCGCCGGCTGGCGCACTCGGCGCGAAATAGATACATGCTCCAATCTCCCCGCCAGTGCGGTCAGAGTGCGCCGAAGCCGCCGAACGCGTCAGCGGTCAAGCGCAGTTGGAGTATAGAGGGTCTCGCTTTGACCGACGTAACTTCGCCGTGCAGCGCCCGCGCGCGCCTCGGCGCACCATAAACGCGCCTTAACAGAGCCTGCGCTTAACCGCTAACCAACGTATTCGGCGGCGGCATCCATGGGGAGCCACTGAAACCCCCCGCCCACTCACTGAATAAAAGGAAAGAAGTCCGGTGCCGAGCGAACCAGGGCCTTCGGCGTTTGAGGCGGAAGCGCTACCGCTCCGCTACGACGGCTCAAGTTACAGTCGTCAATAAAGGCGCATCTAGTGAATGCACTCTTCTGATGCAGAAATCTCCGCGCTTTCGCAAGGTATATCCTGGCCTAACAGAGCTAGGCCATCAGCAATTTTTCTGATCTGCCTTGTACCTTGTCTCCGGTCCCTAATAAACGATTTCCGTTAAGTAGTTTGAAGTTGACTGGCACAACCGGGAATGTTTCGCAGGGAAGCGTGCGAATACACTAGTGCTGCCTTGTACGATCACCGACCATCGTGCCATCATAGCTTTTCATCGACCGTAGCGATCATCTGACAAGCCTTAACAGGCTCCTTCAAAGGTTAACTAGCACATGAAGCGGCACTTGGAGTTCCTCTGCTGCTCGGCGCTTGTAAATCGAAGCGCGTCCAAAACAAAACCACGGGGCACGCAAAGCTAATAGACGCGAAGCGCCATAACAAATCGAAACTCTCCTGACCGCCTGTGGCGCCGCCAAGCATCGGTTTTCTTTGCTTCCAACATTCAGGTTGTCTTTTGCCTGCCTTCCTTGTGTGATAAAAGTGCACTATTGGTTTTAAAACAAAACTTACTTCAATAATGATCTGCGCAACCTACCTTTGACAGCCTCAGAGATTCGTGATCCCAAGTAGTATGGAAAATTCCTCCAAGGTGCTGTCTCTTGTCCTATGGCGTCCCCACGCTTGTACTTGCGAGATTGGCCAGTGGTGGCGATACCTGTATTTTGGTTCTTGCTATTTTCTACCTTACAAGAGCTTTGTTTTCAGTAAGATCGGCGTTTTTGTGATCAGGAGCTGGCATTGTATCGATACAAGCCAACTTCAATTTCTCCTCAGTGTCCCTTTAAGGTGGATTAGGGCGTCAGAATACCATAATCTAACAGGGTAATCTAATATAGTTCAATAAAACTGCTCGAACGTTGTTGATGACTGATGCATACAGAATAACTTCTATTGCTTCAATCTGCGATGTTTTTCAGTGCGTCGGACCAGAAAATATCGGCGACCGGAGGACACCAGCGGTATTAAGCTGTTCATCATAGCACTCGAGCTGGGAATGGTAGGCGATGGTGCCACTGAAAAATATTTTACCCATCATCGATGCCAGTGCCCTGGTGACCATAGAAATCCTGGATGCTAGCCACGACGCCCAGCCTGGCTTCTAACTTCTGCGGGGACGAGCTGCACGATTCCTAGGCAAGTGGCGCCTTCGACAAGGGCTTCATGGAGACGGCCTGCAGCGGCTTCTCGATCAAGATAGTAGCAGCTTCAGCCGGTGCAGGTTTGCACGTCATCGGCACCACGTGACCACCAGTGGTCTAATCATAGGGCCCCGCCAAAGTTGATGATGTGAGGATTCCTCAAATTTGGATGTAACCCCACTACTCAAAACAAATTAAGGTGATTAGTGCATCGGAATAGTGTATTAAAATAGGAAAATTATAATATAATGGAAGAAAAAGTGCTGGAACATTCAGATGACTCATGCATGCAATAGAACTGCAATTGAACCGGTTCCGACCGGAGTTTCAGCGCGATAATTTTAAGAACAATACACGCTCACTGTAGGGACCATCTCAGGCAGCCTAAAGTATATCGCATTTTCTTCTTTTAGCATGGGGTTAAAAAGACACCAGATGCTTATTATCACCAATCGTTCGTTAATTGTTGTAGTTGCTAAATTGTGATCCCGCTCCGCGGCCAGCTTCTGAGGTGAGCGTAGAGCTACAGGAAAGTGGCGGTGGCCGAAAGTCATATGTTCGGAAGTGGTCGAAACTTTCAAATGGTCGTACTTTCACTGCTGCGCCCTCCATGCACGCAAAATGTAAATCACGCAATCAGTTAATCTGTTTGGCGGAAGTATAAATGCGAAAGCATGTGTTGCATCGCTTGTGGCGTTGGCATGATGTGTCACCACGGGCTGCGGACAGAGCGTGTCATGAACTTTCGATCGTCCAGTAAATGTAGTTATCATTTATGATAATTCGTAACGACTAAATGTTGCATTTAAATCATCGCATTACTAAATAGACTGAAATAAATGCTAAGCCACGTGTTGTCTAATTACTACGAGTAAATCACGAAATTGTTTAATAACCTGTAATTCCTATCAAATTTATTTCCCAATGATAATAGAAAATATTAATAATGATTTAAATAACGATTAACATAAGTTAAAGTAAATGGTGTTATTAGTTATTCATTATTATTCACTGTTATTCACTGTTATTGTGTATTCACTGATTAAATAATTCCAGTCAATAATTAATCACTTTACTAAGCAACAATGCAGGCAACGAAACTCGAAATGCGATCCTTGCCTTGACAGAATGGCTGCTGAGGTTACCCGACCTTCTTCAAAGCTTTTCTTGGTAGCTGTTTCCTAAATATCTTTGCTTGTCATCACTAGGTAGTACAAACCTTTTAGGCGCTGCGCCACCGAAGATTTTTTCCATTTCTATAGAATTCTGCACGAGATATGTGCCTTGAGCTCGGCTCTTGATGGTTTTAGTTGCCTATGTGCCATAAAACCCAACCCAACACAACGCGCAACTCGAGATGTTTTCGCATTTCCGCACGTAAGGAGACTTCAGTGTACCTTTACTTTTTATTGCAGTCGAGGGACCTCCCACATATGTTACGGGATGATGACCAGGAGGCAGTGACAAGTGCCAACTTTAAATAGGCTTGTTGCGTGAAGGAGGAGAAAGTCAAGATTCCTCGCGGCAGGTGGCGAAGAGGCCGCGGATGATCGCTTCTTCCTCGCTCTGAAAAAGAAAACCAAGCAGCACAAGTGTTTGTATTTGGAAGTGTTGGGTATGGTTGGGCTCACTAGAGGACTTGGACGAGCCAGGCTCGATATAAGTCGGCAGTCATTTCTGGCTCTCACAGAGTTTAGTTTTCCGCTTGTTTTCTGGCACTCCGTATCCGGTTTAAGACGAGTAGGGCCCGTCCAAAGATTTTTCTGTTTGGCGACAGATGGCAGCACGGGTGTTAAATGGTCATTTTGTTTCATTTTCGAAAAAAAACTTTTTGGGTGGCTAATTCCCCGAAGTGACACACAGGCTATAAGACACCCTAAGAGAGGGCTCGAGATTAATTTAGACCACCTGATATCCTTTACCGTACAGTCTCTGTAAAAAAATATACAGCCTAATTGGTTTCCTTCCAAGCTGTGTAGTGGGGCGCTTAAGCTCACCTGACAGTCCTAAGCTTGAGAGGGTTGAGGACTTAACCTCCTGCGGCCTTCGTGAGATTATAGGGTCTCTGATTATCCAAGAGAAGCTGCGCTGCAGGGCTCAGTAGTACACCTCATAGGCTGTGTACTGTGCGGAATATTATCATGTTACATTTATTGTGCCACGGCAGCCTATAGTATTTGTAATTCTGAGTAACATCACGTAATCTTTGTAGAGCTTGCTAAAACGCCAGTTATGGTTCTAGTTATCAGGATTTATCTTTCGTATTAACCTCATGCAGGAGGTTATAATCGAATGATATAACGTGATGATGAAACCCAGTGATGGATCAGCATTATGCCTCACGCAAGAAGCTGCTGTGGCTTCAAGCATGACTACCGGTAGGGGTACAGTTCTGGCGGTAGTTAAAGCATCACTAAACGCAGTAAACGCAGTTAAGCACACAACCCTCACAAAATTTTTAGTCTACAGACTGTCCACAGACTTCTGTCTATAAAGTCTATAGACTGTCTGGAGACAAATCGCGAAGTCTACAGGAAATACAAATGCTATAGACAGTCTATAGACAATCTATAGATTTATGACCATAGACATTTAGCAGACATTTGTCTGTAGACAGACTACAGACTAATAGACTATTCCGCCAGGGTACAACTTACGGAAATCTGTAAAACACAAATTCCGCAGCAACATATAATATAAGAATTCCTCACACTTGAAAAAAGTACAGTAATTACGCAGCTCTTTGTACAGACGATTTAAAAACACGCTTATTTGGGAAGTGAAGTGGTACAGGGGAATTGGAATAAAACACTGACTTCCACTGTGTGCTTCCATCTTCACTGCGGAATGTTGCGCTATCTGTGTAGCCACAGAAAAAATAGTAAAGGAGAACCTCGGCAACAGTATTATTTACGCAGACTCGCTAAGTGTACTCACAGCCCTTGATTCTAGAAATGCAATAACTCCGCTGCTCGGCGACCTCAAACACAACATCACAGCAGCCATAGCAAAAGGACAAAACATTAGACTCTGTTGGGTACCTAGTCATGTCGGCATAAAAGGCGACGAAAGAGCAGATTTGTGCGCTGCTCAAGCTTGTGGGAAGCAAATAAGAAATGTAAACGTGCCCTATAAAGATTGCATGTAATTACTACAATGTAAGGCAAGGAAAATTTGGCAGTACACTTGGAACAGTGAAGTAAATAACAAGCTACACTTAATAAAACCAGTTCTAGGTGAATAGAATTCATGTGTGCAGCAGAAACGTTTCAAGGAAGTCATTATCTGCCGTCTCAGTATAGGCCACACACACATTACACGCAACTTTCTGCTAACAAAAGAAGACAAACCAGTTTGTGCATGTGGAGATGAACTTACAGTTTGCCACATTTTAATTTCATGTTCGAAACTGTTAAAGCTACAGAAAAAGTTTTGTCTGTTTTGTAACCAATGCATCCCCTTTCATCCATGACTGCTCTTAGGTGAAAAGGCAATTGTGGACATGTCCTGCGTTTGTAGATTTTTAACAGAAGCTGGTGTTCTTAAAAAGATGTCAAAACATCACTCAATACTTTGCTTGATGCACCTCAACCACATTCTCATTTCCGAGAAAAGGGCTGACTTTTTTTATTTTGATTGGTTGGGGGCCTCCAGTCCTTGCCCAGCCAGGGATGGCTTATGAGGTTACCCAGCCTCCTTTGAAACCTTTAGTATTGGACATTTGTGAATCTTGTTTTTTTCTCAATATTGGGCTGAAGGATACAACCTTTTAGGCTTTCTACACCGCCATATTTTTTATACCTTCGTGAAAATCTACAGAAAACAATTTCTTATACCTTGAGCATGGCGCATTATAGCCTTTGTTGCTTATGCGCCATTAAACTCAAGACAACACTTTATTAGAGCAGAGAAAAATATAATTTCGCTTTTCCAATAACTTACCGTGAACTCTTTAGCATTGTGCGTCACCTGAAAGGATGATAGAAACATGTTACATCGCACAATATCTCTGATTAGAATATGGATGAATAGTTTGATGAAATTGACTGCTATTCCTCATCGACCTCGTAACATCCCAAATACTTTATTCGCTTATATTTCGTCCACACGTCTCAGGACACGGGGTTGATTGCCCGATTAAAGGAGTGTGGATACCTAATTTTGGGGGCATGTTCTCTTCTCTAGAATGATGCGGAAGACGCTATTATGAAAGAATCAGCATGTAATATTCACCTACGACCGATGAGTAATTTATAATCGATTTTTTTTTCTCTCATCCTGTTTCGGTTTCTGTTTCAACAACCGAACGATGGCTGTTCCGTCAAAGAGTGCTTCTGTGTCACGTGACGCAGGGAAAAAGTTGGGCTGAGGCTTAGCTAAAGTGTGAAGCCTGGATATTTCGAAGCGAAAAGCTTCGTGGGGATGCTCGGGGTTTAGCTCGTGGTTTAGTTCATACATAGGGTTAGAATTCCGGTATACTTTCTAGCTTTTCCAAAACGTGTTGTCTTAGGTATGCAAAGCTTTTACAATCGTCTAAGATCCCGCAAATGCCATCGTCTTTCACAAACGTCCCACACGTGGCCGAACGGGTCGCCCACAAAGTCAGTAGTAAAGATCTTGGTCGCGCTGGCACTTTCACCGAGTTTCAACTTGTAGTCTCTGTAGCGGCGAGTCTTTACCTCTTCTTCCATAGCGCCGTCGTGGTCGTCTTCACTCTGTTGGCTGCTAACACTGGTAGCAGACGCGGCTAAGAGCCGCTTTTGAGCGTCTTGTCGTCGTCGTTTAGCGACACGCTCCTCTCGTTGCTCGGGTGTTTTGGTTGCTCGTTTAGCTCTGGCTTTTTCATTCTTTCTGCGAAACCGCTCGACGTCTCCCAATGTACAGTCTTCGCTCACCTGGCCACTCTCAATAGACGTAGCCCAACGGTGCAATTCAGCGTCCTTTTGCCGCCGTTTAGCAAGGCGTGCCTCTCGTGATTCTGGCGTTTCAGCCGCTTGTTTAGCCTTGCACTTTTCATATCCGCTGCTTTTGAGCCAACTCCCAAGCTACCTATTCTGGGTCTTCTCCTTCCATGGCGAAAGGTCAGACGACGGAGGCAGCGCGCCGCGGCGACAACGGCTGCTGCAGCCGCGGCCATTTGCGCTCCGCGTTACGTCACTCGGTTTCACGATCACACGACGCAGTCAGCTCGCGGGGCTACGGCGGCTGCGGCAGCAGCGACCACCTGCGCTCCGCGTGACGTCACTCGGTTTCGCGCATACGCAGCTGTGGCAAATCTGTAGTGTGGCTCACGCGAAGCCCGGTGTTGACCAGCCTAGTGAAGCTTTTTGCTTCAAAACATCCATAAAATCGCTGCTTCATCGTTCTAATTTACTGCAGTTCGGAAGCCAGCCTTCCTGAAAAGCCGGAATGACAACGGATGAGGATGCACCGATTATATTCCAGTTTTCTCATGTCTCATGTGACCTCACATTTGACGTCAAATGTGATGTCACAGTCCTCATCGGCTATTGAAACCGAGACAGCAAGAAAAAATGCGATTATAAATTATTTAGCGGTCGTAGGAGAGAACGAGATTGTAATCGGTGTGTAATAATGCCTTACGCATCATGACAAACAAGAAAACGGGCACCCAAAATTTAGGGTTCCTTTACTCCTTTGAGACCTCAGTATCCATTGCGTCACATCATAAGGTATAACTTCGAATCATTCTACTCTGCCTAATATCTTCGCCTCCTAGCTTTTCAGGTCATTCGTGCCTTTACCCACAGCGATTTTGAGGTGCCTACCCAAGCTAAGGCATTTGATGTGTTGGCAATTTCTCACCCAAACCAGCACCTAAAAGTTGCATTAGATGCTTTGAAATGTGACGTTTGGTGGGTTTTGCTGCAAAAACGTGATGACTGATGGTGGCCGATAGCATACGTATCCAAATCGCTAACCGAGACCGAGCTGCGTTTTTCTAAAATTGGAAAGGAAGCTCTGGCGCTTGTCTCTGGTTGCGAAAGATTTCATCATTTCGTTTACGGACGCCCGGTAGTACTAGAGAGCGATCACCGGCCCCTTATCGACATAGCAAAGAAACGACATAGCAACTTTACTGACGCACCCATCCTAAAAGGCCTCGACGCCCATGGAGGAGGACCGCGGATGTAGAATTATACGCCCACGATTTCCTCTCCAAACGCACAACCACACTCACTCTGGGCGACCACCGGCTTCACGGTCTCTCACTGGGAACACCGGGAATGCCTCAGTGTGCTGTGTTGTGTTCTATCTTTTTCAACATAACCTTTCTCCAACATCGTCACCAACTAGACTTGTCCCCGACACACATTTCAGCCTCTATGCTCATGGAATCACTGTCTGGGCCATTCGAGGCAGTGATTTTGATATACAACACAACCTGCAGTCGGCTGTCTGTATCATCGGCTCCTACGTTCGCGCGGGCAGCCTAGCCGGCTTCTTTTACAAAGAGAGAGAGAGAAACTTTATTGGCGCCAAAAATTGATCGATTCAGCGGGACCCGGGTGTCTTCATGTTGAAGTTCCGAGCCTTCCAGGGGTAATGCCCTTATTCCACAGGAAGCTTTCATAACTTACACAAAATGTTTCCGTTAAAAAGAACTCTTCCTATACCGCTCCAGGCCGCACGACACCGGTAACCATCCCATCTCATTCACGCTATTAAACCACCCCATTCTCTTTAGTCCAAGATTCGCATCCTGGGCGTCATTCGTCACTCCTATGGCGCGCGGCGACACCATCCAAGGAATGCAGATCCAAACCCGGCAAGCCACCTGTCTAATCCGGCATGTGGCGAACCGGCGTGCAGGAATGCGAGAGCGGAACACTCTGTCTCACCCATGCCTATAACTCAAGCTGCATGGCGTACGCACTCATCCCGCTACCTCCCCCAAAAGCAAAAGGAGCGGGACCGCATCAACGCGCTCCTCAGGAGCTGCACGAAGGTCGCCCTCCGCCTACCTCCCAGCACCTGTCCTGCCCGGCTCCTCAACCTCGCTACACACAACACGTTTGATGATCTGGCAGCAACCACCCTGACCGCGCAGCTGACTCGCCTGTCGGATACCGCGGCAGGCCGCATTCTACTCTATCAGGTAGGCATCGCACCGATCACGCATGCTACCGAGGGTGTCCCCTTGCCTCCAGATCTCATCATCCTTCCCATTCCTAAGAACTTGAACCCTGAGCACGACGGAGAACGCAGGGCAGCCCGCTCCAAAGCTCTGCACAAGCTGTGCGACGACGGTTTCGAGGCAGCCTACGTGGACACCCCCCCTGCCCCGCACACGCAGGCCTCCCGGGTAACGAGGAGGTCCACTCGCTCGCCCGAGGCCTCACTTTCACGGCAGAAGTTGGACCTCCTCCGCCATCCGAGGAGCGTCTGCTTACTTTCAGAGATATTCTTACCTACTACCGAGATACCCGGCGCGTTTACACACCGCTGGCTCCCTCCCTAACTAACCTTAATCTAGGTCTCTCCTTGGCGCAGACATCAGACCCGTACTGCTCCCTTACCTACTCTCATTCATTCCCGCTACCCCGGTCACTTTTTCTTCTCCTGTAAGCTCTTCGGGAAACCAGGAGACTTTCTACACGTCCTCATCACATGCCCTACCTTCTCATAGCCTCGATCCCCAACCACAGCGGAGACTATTCTCGCCAGCTCCGCTGCTGCTGACCACCGCCGGATAATTGCCGAAGTCCAGAAGCGGATAGCCCTCCATGAGTTGTCCTTTGCCCTGTTAGGGCAGCCCTTAATGGTTGCCTCGTGCCACGTAAGCGGGGATGGGATTCTCCCCCTATGCATTGCTTGACGATGTTTCACCACCACCACCACCACCACCACTTCGCAAGGTGTTTCGCTCTATTCAAGAATGGAACGAGGACCCGTTTTCCAAGTAAAGCCAAGGTAGGCCGAGCAACTTGCCAGGGGAAAGCTTATAGCCATTTTGTCATGAATTGGTATCCAGCGCACTGGGGATCGACCCTCACACCTCCCGTATGAGATGCGGATGCTCAAACTACCACGCCACGTTTGTAGTAATTTTTTTGCTGCTATAGTGCCTTGAAACACATTGTAGACTTGGACAAGCCTTCGAGCTGAGATCAGTTATCGGGGACCAACATATAGCTGCGAAGAGTTACTTTCGAGATCGGAACAAAAGGAATGCAGGTGAAACATGAGACGTGGCGCTTATCTGGAACATTGTCTTTGCTTGTGCTCTTGTGCTCACCCGCTGTAATTGCTGTTTGTTCAAATGAAACAATAGATATCCGCATTGTACTCACCAAAGTTCCCTTGTTTATCTTGCAGAACTTGCGAACACCGCATTCAATGTCCGGGCACCGCAGGCGACCGCGTGCTGCGTTCAGTTTGTCGATGATCTGTGGAAAGTAACACCAATTTCCTGTCGTGTATATCAAGATTTTACGCCTATGTTTGTTTAACCCAAAGGTTTAACCATTCCCATTCAGAGACGCCGCCATTGGTATTTCCATCGGGACGGAAGCACCTTGAGCTCGTTACATGTTTATGGAAGCCATTGTAGTGATTTCGTTCTTAGATGTCCGTCGGAAACAGAAAAAATAATATATTCTCATGTGAATGCCCGTTTTCTCTCTAGAAGTCGGTGCTTGAGAAGAAAACTGGATGATGAAAATTGGTCCTTTCAGTTAGCGTGGAAGCAGTTTAGCTAGACAAATGTAGTCCGATAGCAACTAGGCTTGCTTAGTCGTCATTTTAAATTATTCGTGCAATCGAAAATGGCAGGAATAAATATCAGATGAACTGCCGATAGAGCATCGCTAAACAGCGTAGTTGGCTCTAAATTTTTTGTTCTTGCCCAAAGCGCGCCTTTGAAATGTTTCCCACATTTTCCTGCAAAAAATGTCACATAAATTGAACTGCGCTAACTTTTATTTCGCAAACTAGTTCAGAGATAAAACTGCGCTCCTAAGTAAAAGGTCAGGCTTAACAAAGTATTTTTTCAAGCAGGCGCACTCACCTGGATTCTCTTTCTCTTTGCAAGCCTACATTGACTATGGCAGAGGCTCATTAATCCTTGCGTCAAACGGCATACAAGGAGGTGTCTCCAAAAAACCCACGAGTGTTTCTAGCATTAACTATTTCGTTTTGAAGTTCAACATGAGGAAATGGTCAATTTGCCCACCGACCTTCCCTGTGGGCCTTGGAAAAAAAAACTCTTTAGCAATGCCTCTTTACGCCCTTAGGGAATTTCTACTGAAAGCTGGGCTCCGGCGGACAGGACGTTACTCTAATCTAGAGACATTCAAAGGAATTGGGATGAAGCAGGCAATTTCGAGTACATTCAAGAACAGGAAAAAAAAACTCGAAACATTCGCAACACGATGCGCGATCCTGTGCACTGCGTAGAGGGTTTTTTACGATTTGATCGGGTGATTGGCCTGGCTGTATGCCACATTTTAGAAATGCTTTCGGGTGCTTTGAGGGATAGCCTGCGGCGTGTAAATATTGCACTCACAACCTGTGCCGTTGCAAGAGCTAGATATGGGGGAACTTTATGGGACACTTTCCATTACTCCTCTTGGGACTACAGTAGCCTCAAGCTTTCAGTGCACTTTATTCATTGCAGGAACGAACCGCAACGCCGCCGTTCCGTTTCACGCAGGCAACCACAGTCTTGAGCCTCCTGTCATGGATCCCTGGAACAGAAGAGCGGAGAATGCAGCTCGTAGGGACTGTTATATTTGCAAACGCAAGTGAGCTGAAATTTCTGGTCCCCCATAGCAAGAGCGCGGAAAGTCGCTAATTCCAGATTTTTAGTTGAGGTCTTTGCCATGTAGTAAATGTGTCCTGGCTAGTAATGATGATTGACGGCAAATTAGAACTCGATCATATACACTCATAGTAAACACCCTACTTCAGAGTTTGTGGTTACTTTCGAGTCATTCAGAAAGTTTTTTTTTGCCGGCATAGAACCTAACACGTGGGCCTCCACGACCACTCAGTGTTTATGGCGCTCGGCTGCTGGCCCGAAAGACGCAGGTTCGATCCCGGCTGCGGCGGTAGAATTTCTATGGAGGCGAATTTTTTTAGGCCCGTGTACTGTGCGATGTCAGCGCACGTTAAAGAACCCAGGTGGTCTAAATTTCCAGAGCCCCTCACTACGGCCGGCCTTATAGCCTGAGTCGCTTTGGGATGTTGAACCCTTACAAAAGTAGATTAAATTAAATTGAACCCAACACGCAGCGCTCCATGTTTTCTTCCTTTCCAGCTCCAAAACATGCGGCGCTGTGCCTTCTACAGGCGACACAAGCGGGAACACTTTCACGCCAGATTTGATTCAGGTACTCGGCCTCATTGCATTACTGTGACGCGCTCCAAGCGCCGTTGTCGTATTCATGTAAACGCAGCAATGGCTGGAAGCAATCAGCTACGTGAAGGTTTACGTGACTAGCACCGTGCTGTTGAATCTTTTTTTGTCTTTTTGTTCCACGTCGCCAGCACTGGGTCTTGTTTTACCACGTGAGACGCGATGACATTTGTGCGCAACTATTATCCTGTTGTTGTGCGCAACTATTATCCTGTCGGCTTTCCGCATCCTATTTACTTTCCTTAATTCCTTCCTATTTTAATAGAACGCCGTCGGAATGGGGTCGATTATGATCTTTGACATCGCGGAATGCGAGTAGCTGGTATCGCCGCCGGCGGATTGTTCCATTCTTTTTGGGCGGATGGGATCCCAACAAGGTAGTTCCATGACTACAGCGCAACTAACGGGACGTAGGATACAGGCAGGGAAAAAACACAGCGCTGACTCACAAGTGATATCTTTATTAGCTGCCAGCCAGAATAAGTACCCAACTGGCGGCCAGAAACGGAAACCAATGCACACAAGTCACAAATGTAAAAAAATGGCTAGAAATAAAGCACACGCCCAATAAATAGTTTGATTGCCATGCCAACCTTCCATTTTTTTGTCAATTACAGTCCGGGAGTGACATTTTAGTTCGGGTGATCCGCATGACATTGAAGTGACTTTTGCACTTCGCGATTTCATAGCAACATAACTTGCGCAAGTAACTTTCAAGTTTCATAACTTGCGCAAGTAAACGATATCTTTGATATAACTGGTGAATGTCTCGGCAGGAAGCTGAGCTCCAGCTCGAAGACGTTGCTCGGCGCGAAGTTTCCGGACGGCAGGGTGGCCGAAAACGTCGGCGAAGCTCGTCTTAGAGGAGGACCAGGTGGGAAAGTCGGCCTCAAGGTTACGAAACCAGGTGGCCGCATTGGCAGTCGCATTGGCCACGCATATGGCCTATGCGATGGTGCCTCTAAATTATACCCGGGAAGTTCCCAAATGGTGCCAATTCCACCTCCATACTTGGTCTCCTCCATGCCCGAAATTTCACCTTCATCAATTTGGACCGAAATCAATTTTTGAATACTCATTTAACCCGCCGCGCTGGCTCAGTGGTTAGGGCACTCGACTGCCGATCCGGAGTTCCGGATTCGAACCCGACCGCGGCGGATGCGTTTTTATGGAGGAAACATGCTAAGGCGCCCGTGTACTGTGCGATGTCAGTGCATGTTAAAGATCCCCAGGTGGTCGAAATTATTCCGGAACCCTCCACTACGGCACCTATTTCTCTCTTTCTTCTTTCACTCCCTCCTTCATCCCTTCCCTTACGGCGCGGTTCAGGTGTCCAACGATATATGAGACAGATAGTGCGCCATTTCCTTTCCCCAAAAAAAACATTTATTAATATTAAGACTCATTTACCAAGTAAAGGTGTTTATTCGAAGCGCAGGTCGGTTGGCGTTGGTCGAACGGCGACACGACGGACACAGGCACAGGCGTCACTGGGAATCCCAGCTGCACTTCGTCTACTTCTTCGCTGCGCTGCGATGCGCCGAAATGCCGCGTAGATTCGTGATAGATTCGTGATAGCCTTAGCTGCTTATGTGCCATTAAACCCAACACAACACAACACAGACTGTAGCGACGGAGCTGGGGTTCTTCGCCAGGAGCATCTGAAATGCGTGGTCGGCGATCTGTTTAAGGATGTGGTTGACTTTATCAGTTTCGGTCATGGACGAGTTGAGACACTTGCGCAAGTAAACGGTATCTTCGATATAACTGGTGAATGTATCGGCAGAGAGCTGAGCTGCAGCTCAAAGGCGTTGCTCGGCGCGAAGTTTTCGGACGGAGGGCCGAAAACGTCGGTGAAGCTCGCCTTAAAGGAGGACCAGGTGGGAAGGTCGGCCTCATGGTTACGAAACCAAATGTTGACAACGTCCGTTAGGTAGAAGAGTACGTTGCTTAGTTTAATTGAATCGTCCCACCGACTGTGAGTGCTGACGCGCTCGTAGGAGGCCAGCCAATCATTGGCGTCCTAGTCGTCGGTGCCACTAAATGGAGAAGGGTCACTCTGGCGCTGCACCCGGAACAGAGGACGGTGGTAGGGATGGGCATGGATGGTTCGCTCGGACCTTCCGGTATGGTTGCGGGGACGAGAAGTGTTCCGCATCGAAGTTGCAGGATTAGGACCTGGAAGGGAACCGAGACACCTCCACCAAGTGTAAAGGTGTTTATTCGAAGCGCAGGTCGGTTGGCGTTGGTCGAATGGCGACTGGACGGACACACTCATAGGCTCCACTCGAAAATCCCAGCGTCACTTCGTCTACCTCGTCGCTGCTCTGCTTGAACAACTGCCGGTCGGTCCCATTTCAACCCCTTTTTCAAACTGCGTTAAATCTGTGCAGCTCACACTAGAAGGCTATCGTGAACACGTTGAGCTGAATAATGCATTGCCTTCTTAAAAAAGCTTCGACTAGATAAACATATTTGTGCTTCCATTGAGCAGGTTTGTTATCGGAAACGCCAATATTTTAGGTAAGCTCCGACTGGTACTTAACCAAACGAGACTATATACCCATTGAGGTCGAAGCCGCCGGTGGGTCAGGAGTTATGGTGCATGGCTGCTGACCCGAGAGATGCGGATTCGATCCTGGCCACGGCGGTCGCATTTCATTGGAGGCCAAATACTAGAGGGCAGTGCGTTGTGCGATGTCAGTACAGGTTAAAGGACTCTAGGTGGTCAAAATTTACCGGAGCCCTTCACTTCTGTGGCCTTCATAACCTGATTCGATTTGGAGTGTTAAACACATTAACGAAATTAAATCTGTGACGTCGTATCGTGGCTGAGGGTTAGCAAAAATCACGAATCGTTCAAAGTATAATTATTCCGTGCCCAATCTGCTGAGCGAAAGAAAATATTGTGGGCTGCACGGCCCTTCATAACTAAGCTGACAAGGATGCGAGTTGCGCGAGGTCTTACAGGTGCTTCATTTTCATTGTCTGGGTGGAAGCAAGTGAACTTTATGCGACTATGCAACAGTATTGCGGGTGCTTTACAGGTTCATCGCCGAGTGGAGTGAGTGCGCACTTGACCCCGCTGGCGAGGCAAGGTAAAGCACAGAGCAAGTAGCAGACGGTGGTTGTTGGGGACGAAGTCTTTCGCAGCGTGGTCTCGCTTTCTACGGGCAGTGCTGTTCCGGCGGCGAAGGTCAGTTGCCGAGACGTTCCTGGAGCATGCGTTGGGAAACCTGCGCCTTGCTTGGTCCTCTCACGATGATCCACTGGCGGCCAGCATAGGTCCCCGTCGACCTGCTACGTCAAGGCACACGATCTGCGTAGCGCTCTATTAGAGCTAACCACCACGACATTCCCTACGCTGCTGGCCAGTCTTCGGCCCTCACTTTGTTCTTTGCTTCAGTGCTTGTTTTTTGCGTCGCTTCACGGGCTTGCATGCAGTTTTGAGCGCTTTCTTTTGAGTACTGAAATAAACCTTTGTTTTTACCCTGCACTTGTGGTTGGTTAATCGTCGGGGAGCCTACGGTTCTTCACGGGCCGCCATGTACTAGAAGGCGCGACCTTCAACGTTTAGTGCCGACTTTTTTTCAGGCAACATGACTAAAAGAAATTGAGGGACATGAAATTCGGACGACGGAAAAAATTTGGCGTGTGAATGTGCAGAATTGCACTTTTTCTTAGTCGGCTTCAGGCAGTGGCGATGCCCACAGACAAACGGGCCATTGAAACGAACCCTCATACTAACTACATCTTGAGAACATGTACAATTCAGAGGCACTGGTGACTGCCTATTCCTTGCAGTGGCTCCCTGTGGGGCGAAACGAAAGAAAGCATCATCATAATCCTGGCGCCCGCTGACTGCTGTTGAAGTAAGACGTATTATATCTGTACATCAAATAAAATCTTTGTTTAGTACTATCTTTCTCCTGCAAGCTGGAGGAAGAAAGAAAATTCTATTCTAGCTAGCCATTGTGTTCACATCCGTGTGGGCTTGTTCCTAAAGAGAAAGGAAGCCGCGCGCGGCGGTAATTTTCCTTATTGTAGGTGCGTTTTCAGGGAACGTGGAACGAATACTACTGCAAAAAAGTTGGCGTTTTTCTTGAAGACGAGAGATGTAATTAAACAAGACTCCTGCTTAGAGTTTTCGAAATTTCAGTGAGTAAGGAAGGGTTCATAAAAGTGTGCTAATTTCCGCTCGCATCGGAACATCAGCGCAAAAACATCGGGCCGTGCTTCTTGGCCGTCAATATTAACAGCTTTAGAAATAAACCCGAAACGGCGTGCCTATTTGTGACCCATTTTCTGTTTCGTCTGTATGGATTTTGTTTTACTCGGGGATTAGACAGAGGAGCCCGTAAGAACGATAATATTCTATCGAGCGGTGACTCCTCCGAGGCTTGTGAAACGAAATTGCATCAACGACCAGAATAAGGCTACGCGCTATAGCGTTGGCTGTAAAACTGAAGAACGTGGAAATAAATTGTAAACTTGGGTGTTTAACCACCCTAAGCGGCACGTGCAATTTGAGAGCCGCTGTAGTGAAGCGCTGTGGATTAATTTAGACCGCCTATTGTCTGCAGTGCACTAGCACTTAGTGGCCATTCCCCGCGTTTAGCCGTTCTGTGTATGTCTTTCTGTCTCAGGCCTCCTATAAAGGAGGCAGGCTGCTCACCTGTCCACCGTGTCAGGCGGCAGGTCATTTAATCGCGCGAGGCTTCTCGGGAAGAGCAACCTGGGTCGCAACCCAACCCAAGTCCCACCGATGGCAGCCCCTCATATAGAAGGGCAGCGGCGCATCGCTTGACAGCTGCACCACTGCGCCAGGAGTGGTAGCAAGACACCCAGGGATCTATGAATGTAGCTCATGACGAATTCGGCATGGATAGAAACCAATATCGCTAACCGAACAACTGCCACCGGTGAAAACTGGATCTGAACACCGGAACACAGGTAAAAATCCAACAGCTAGTGCACTTAATTTCCATTTGCCCTAACTACGTAAATCGACCATTTTTTTTCAGCGTAGACGTTTCACAGCGAAGCTGTATACCTTTACCGCCCAAGGAAATTTCCGTGTCGTCGGTGTCGTCAGCAAAAAACGCCAGGCTAAAAATTGAATGCCACGCCGAGTGCAAAAGTACCCAACGGCATAGAAATCGTATATCGTACAGATAATAAAGCAGTCATAATGTAAAAAAATTATAAAAGCGCAGAAATTAAACATAAAAGTACATAATAGTTATAAATTAAAATAATAAACATATAAAATAAAAAAACTAGAAATTATTTCATTAAAAATAAAAAACTATGAAGTATATATCTCCCTTGAAATCAGGCATACAGCATACAGGTCAGTACGCGTTTTCAGAAAAAAAAAAACAGAAAACAAGCGTCAAAACCACATGATGGATGATAACGCTCGTGTCAACAATGGGAAAACCGTTTCATCATTGCAATTCAACCAACCACCACCATTCAACGTTCATGCATTGATTCAACCTTAGCAACGAGCATCTTTACAGTTAAAGCTGAAAATCTCCGTGTATATCATACTAATCACAAAGCAGTCGTGAATGTCGTTGTGAAGTAATAAAGGGTAATATCAGTATATTTCACTTGTCTCTGATTTCGCGGTTTGTAGAGCCACGTGTGTGCATTTTCAAGTGACGTCGCATTGGGTACTTGGGTGCCATTTTATAGCTTCGCTGTTCTACCACCTTCACAGCGTGGATTGGAGCCACATTTTTTTTTGTGTTCCGCTTCAGACTAAATACGGGCGCCGCGGGCAGGATCGAACCCGCGGCCGTCGGAACAGCCAAAAACGAACGTAGGAAGAGACGAAATAAATGGATGAGATCGCACTTACGGCAGTTTGGGTCAATGTCGGGTGAATCGGCGCAGGCAACCGCGACAAGAGCGGCGGCGAGCAGAAGGCACTGCGTCGTTGTTCGCATGGCGCTGGCTAGTGGACTGCTCTAGTAATCTGAGGCACAATGGTGCTCGGCAAACGGCGTCTGACTCTCCTCTAACGGCCTATATACTTGCGACGCTTTTCACGCTCACAAACCCTCTCTTGCCACTGCGGCGCCTGCAAAGAAGCTCTCGAGTACACCGGAGAAGAACACGGAAAGGAAGAGCCGGCCACAGCTGTGACGTAACGAAACTTGCAAGACTACACCTTGAAACGTGCCAAGATCATAGGAGAGACAAAAGGCCCCGAGAGCGAGTGCTTCGACGTTAAGTGCAAGAATTTTGAGCTGTTTCAGGCTCCGCGGCAGTCAGGCCGTACTTGTTTAGGAACATGAATTTTGTCGCTGATAAGCACCACTCCATCCCTAAAAGAAAATGTAGATTTCATTTTGCGTGCAACATAAAAATTTATGCAAGACGATGCATTGCAGTGCCGAGAAGTTAGAGGCTTTTGCGACTGATCGCCTCGCGGTAAGTTTCTGAATGCAAAAGGCGCTATTCATAACAGCACATGCAGGGCAGCTTGGGGTTGCGTTCTCTTAATTATTCCTAACTTCAGCTTGTCTGTTTCGTTACCATGGAAAAAAAGGACTGTTCTTGAGTTGTTCCAGACTTTTTTTCCTGGCAAAAATATGTGAGATGTAAAAAAAAACGCAACATGCATGAAAAAAAAAACCCCATGAAATGTGCTTTCTGAAGACGATTTTTTAAACGCATGTGCTTGATGTGAAACTTGCGCATAAGTAATGAAACGCCCTAAAAAATTGTAAATTATGAAAAAACTTGTGCTGGCAAAATGCCTCCTGGAGAAAAAAATGTTAACATTCTGGAACGTACAAAATCCGTCAGGATTTTAGGTGAAGATGCACTTGTTGGTATGTGATTCGTTTAAACTTTTTTAAAAGAAGCGAGTTTCTTTGAAAAGCTCTGAATTTTGACCCTGTCCACTGCTACAGATGGTGATACACCTGAGCCACTTTTTCGCTCCCGAGAAAAAGGCCGACGTTTTTTATTTGATTAGTTGCGGGCCTCGAGATACTTGCCTAGCCAAGGATGGTTGATGAGGTTACCTGACCTTTTTTAAAGCTTTGACTAATGGCCATTTTGAAAGTGCCTTTCCTTTGTTATTACTAGCAATTACAAACTAACGTTTCAGGCCCTATACACCATTGTTGGATGGTTGGTTTTGCACATGTTACGAAATTTCTCAAGAAAACAATTTTTCTATATCTTGAGCTTCGCGAATGACCGCCTTAGATGCTTATGGACCAATAAACCCAAACACTACACGAAAAACACAAACAAAATGCTTCAGATTTGTTTAGAATGTATCCACTAGCAGCATGAAATTATAACACTTTCTGAGCTGACATTTTTTTTTAAACCGCATGAAAAAAGGACGACTTCAGAGTGTCCTAGATATAAATTTCTCACACCGAGAAAAAATTTTCAGTCATTTGCAATATCTAAAAATATGGCTTCAAAAATGTGCTTTTTGATATCATTAATTTGAGCGGACAACGTCTTTGAAGAAAGCAAAATTGTGGCGCAAAAACAAAATATCCTCTATACTATTTGAGATGATGTATTCACATGACAATGAGTAAGATAATGTGGCGAAACTTTGTTATAGTAAATAAGTACAAAGCCGAAAACAGTTAGATATAGCGGAAATTCAAAATATAAAATTTCGCCATAAACTCACGGTTGAGATGGTAAATTTAATCAGCTAAAGAATGGTAGTCGGAGAGTCCTTTTGCGCAGCTTTAACACCGTTTCGAAGCCGCTCGCGGTGATTGCGGAGGCCGCTAAATACCGAGCGGAAAAAGCCAGTTAGGTTGGCTTTCTTTCAATGCATCGAGTCATGCGGTGTTGGCAAGCCGAACGCCAGCAAGAGTGGCTTCCTCGCAGCATATCGGTGTCCCGCAAAAAATGGGACGCAAGGACGAAAGCCATCGCCGTATCCTCCACCATTTCAACTCCGTGACAGTCGACATGAGCAGAGGATGGCTGCCGGAAATCTACAACCGACCGTATCGCAGGTTCCGGGGCACTATGTACAGGCGCGAGAGGCGCAAATGGGTGCCGACCGCCAGGATATCACCTCTATTGCTGTTGTCTCTTCTGTGGCGCTGTTGGCAATGTGAGATAAAGCGAGAGCCGTGGCGTTAACGCCTGCCGCACCCGCCCTAGTCATCCGTGTAGTGAGGCCATAGCCCGCCGCCTGCCGTCCGAGCGGACGACAGCTTGGCGCTCGGCAGTTCGATATATGAGTTTTATGGCAGAACCCGTTCGATATATAAAGTAAGAAATGCATGTTTTTTTTAGAGGGAGAGAGAGAGAGACAAAACGTTTATTCCCTGATCGTAGGGTCTTAGAGTCTTCATAGGTAGAGTCCCTAGTCCAGGACTGCTGCGACGGCTGCGGAAGCTTTGACTCATTCGACCAGTCAAAGCTAATTTCTGCGTTCCCAACTGGACAGCGCTACCTCCCACTGCTCCGGCGCAGCACTGTGTACAAGTGGGACGGCAGCGTTTTGTTGGCATCCTTATGTGGTGTGGTACGGTGCGGCTGTTTCTGCACACCATGGGCATGCGGGCATATAGGTAGTAGGGTGTATCTTATTCAGAATGAACAAGCGGGGCTCTGCGTTTGTTTAGAGCTGTTTTCCGCTCACAGTCTGCTGTTTAGTGAGTTGGCTATGGGGGGTGGGGGGGGGGTACCCTCCTTAGCCCATTAAGGTATTCCAGTATGTCGCCGTACGTGTCGGTAACTGGCTCAAGTCCCAATGCATCCGCCGTATGTCCTCGAGCCATGGCGTCCGCTGCGTAGTGGCCGACCAGGCTGGCATCTCCTTGTGCCCACATGATGGAATTCTTTTGTTTCGCTTGAGCCAGCTTGGCGTAGAACGCGGAGAGCATTCTTGCCACTTGTGCCTCTTGGACAGTTGCGACAGGCAGTCTGAGAGTGTGAGATGATCAAAAGGGATCCGCCTCACTTATTTCCTTCGGCCACTGCTAGAGCAATCGCAGTGTGCTCTGCTTCAGTAGAGGTACAAAACCTTACGTCGTCGCCAAAAATTCAGAATATCCTTGTTTGTTATACAGTGGTTCGGCGGTAAATTGGTTGGAAATGCTCTGTATGGCTTTGGTTTTACAAGAAACTATTATTGAAGAAGTTTTGGACGGTTTAAGACTGATTCGAAGTTTTCCACAGCCATCGCGAACAGCTTTGGGTTATCACGGAGCCTCAATCAGAGGTCAGTGCGCTGATTTCTACTGGGCCTGAAGTCAATTCTCTTTTGGGCAGATGGAAGTGAATCTTGCCCATATGAAGTCGAGACCACACAGAAACTAGGAATATTATTCAAGACATCAGTGCGAAGCGTAAAACTGGCTCCCGGAACCAGCAGACAAGAAGCGATAAACGAAGCCTACGGGTGGGCAGGTGCCCTTCTGTTGCGGTAATGTTGCGCAGTTTCTTGGTCGGAATCAAAATCCGGCAATGCAATATCGTCAGCCACTGTTGTTTGATGCGAGGAAAAATTTTCCTTCAGGGGCATCTGCTTCATGCAGATGTTGGTGAGTGCTGACACCCCGGGTTCCTGAGCATCCGTGCGGACATCCCCGCAGGGGGATTATGATGAGCAGTGCGTAACCACGGAACCAAGCACCCGCGCTTAGCCGTGCGTGGCATCGCCGTGTCCGGGGAAAAGAAGAGCCGGGTGGTTGAGCCGATGCCGATGGTTTAGACCATTAAGTCCCCTCGGCGGAGGCGACCCATTACTTTGGCCCCAGCTTCCTTTAGACGACACATCCGGCCTACCCGACCGGGGAAATCAGCAGTCGCCTTTTCCTGTTGTCCCCGCCATCTGTCAGTTTCCTATCTCTTTCACCCCGCCGCAGTGGCGCAGTGGTTATGGCGCTCGGCTGCTGATACAAAGAATGCGGGTTCGATCCCGGCCGCGGCGCTCGAATTTCGATGAAGGCAAGTCTAGAGGCCCGTGTACTGAGCGATGTCAGTGCACCGTAATGAACCCCAGGTGGTCGAAATTTCCGGAGCCCTCCACTACGGCGTCCCTCATAGCCTGAGTCGCTTTAGGACGTTAAACTCCTATGAAATAAACTAAATAAAATTTTCTCTCTCTCTCTTACCACTATCCTGCCTGATATTCTCTTGGTTTTTCTTTTTTCCTAGCGGCGAGAGTTAACCTTGTGCGACCAAAAACCAGAGTTGCGTCATATTTGGTTAAAGTTGGGGTGTACAGGTTGCGTGGGGAGGGCTTGCTTGCTAAAGCCCCTCAATGAAGCAAAAGTAACGCGAAGCTTTGAACTTTCCGGATCCCCTCCTCTCCTGGCGCTCCGCCGGACAATCCAGCCTCCCATTGGCCGAGGCACCGTGGTCACGTGTTAGCGCGAGCTTTTTTGCTCCGCAGCAGACGGTGGCGCCATCGTCGGGGGTAGGAATCGCGCTTCGTTTTCTTTCTGAGCAACAATTTTGGCAGGAGAGAGAGAAAAAAACACTTATTGAAATCTCAATAAGATTAGCGGTGGGCCGTCGTCTTAATAGTTGACGTCTGGCCTCTTCGCAAGGTCGGGCCCCTATTCCAGGGCTGCGCTGAGTCTTGCTGCTTCGCATGCGTGCTGCACAAGAACCCTCTTGGCTGTGAGCTCGCTGCTGGTGAGCAGACCCTCCCATTGCTCCGCACTCGGGGTTTTGAGTTTGTGGAACGCATAATTCGTTTGCACTCCCATGTAATGTGGTATAGCGTGGGGGTTGCCCCTCACCACGAGCATGTGTCCTTGAATTGTGTAGGGTACATTTTGTGTAGAATGTATAGGTTGAAGAATGTTCTTGTTTGCAGTCTCCGCCAGTTCACTGCTTCTTGTTTTGTTAATGAGTTGTGTGGCGGAGGGTACTTGAGCCTCTGTCCTCTGTAGCAATTTAGCAGCTCCGCATATACTGGCTCCACTATGTTAGTGTTCTCTAGTGTCTCCAAAAGCTCAGCTCGGAACGTGATCTCGCAAACTAATCTGTCCACCCTTGAGTTTCCCTATATCCCCGTGTGTGCCGGTATCCAGAGTATCTTGTGGGTTACTTTTTGGCTAGGGGGCCCTGTTTCGAGGAGGATTCTTAGGGCCGCCTTGAAGACTCTACCTTGCGCGTAGTTCCTGCATGTGGATTTCGAGTCTGTTAATATGATCAGTGATTTGTTTCTCCGATAGCCTTCGGCCGCCGCTAGTGCAACGGTGACTTCCTCCCCCTCTTCTACCGTGTGGCCCCGTAGAGTTGCGTATGTGATCGGTTTGCCAGCGTAATCCACGACTACTGCGGCGGCATTGATTATTCTTGTGCGTTTATCCCCCGGATAAAGCGCTGCGTCCGTATACATTGTGTTTTCTAGTTTAGCCAAATGGCATTCCACATAATCTGCCCGCGCCTGTCTTCTAGCCGCGTGGAGATTCGGGTCCATGTTCTTTGGTATAGGACAGACTTGGAGGGTTTTACAGATGTTGTCGGGGATATCGGCGGATCGATCAAAATGCCCTTCCATGTCGTAACCTAACCTATCGGCGGTTGACGTTCGGAGTCTGGAATTCTGCGTCTTGAGCTGTGCTTTCGCTAGTTCGCTGAAGGTGTTGCTGAGACCCAGCTGCAGCTGCTTGTCGTTTGGCGTGTTTCTGGGCAGGCGTAGCGCCGTCTTGTATGCTTTTCTTAGGAGCGTGTCAGCTTGTTTCCTTTCTCACTTGTTCATGGGGTGGTACGGGAGCGAGTAGGTGACTCTGCTGACCACCAGACTTGCGACCTGCTTTATCGTATCAGCTTCTTTCATTCCGTATCTTCTTTGGGAGACCCTGGTTATCATACGACTCACCTGCTCCGTTGTGTTTAGGAGCAGGCTGATCGTTTGGCTGCATTTATTACTTCCTTGGATCCACATGGCCAAGACTCGTATCATGTTTCTCTCTGGTATTTTTTGTCCCTCGAGCTTCACTTCTAGCTCTGCTTGGGTGGGGCGTCTTCCTACTCTCAGGAGCTCGGATTTCTCCGTGGTGCAGGCTAGTCCCCTTTCTTTAACAAAATCTTCCACGCAGCTTGCTGCTTCTTGCAGTTTCTCTTGTTCTTCTCCCAAAGAGCCTTGGTTGACCCAGACTGTAATATCATCTGCGTACATTGCGTGTTGTATACCTTCGATCTTGCTGAGTTTCTTGGCTAGACCAATCATCGCTCTGTTAATTAATATGGGCGAGATGACGGAGCCTTGTGGCGTTCCTTTACTCGGGGTAATGAAGATATCGCTTCTCAAGTCCCCAAGTCCTACTGTGGCCGTTCGATTGGTCAGGAAGGCCCTCACGTAGTCATGGGTCCTTCTTCCGCAGTTGGCGTTATTCAGCCCTTCCATGATGGCTGCGTGGCTGACATTGTCAAAGGCCCCTTTGATGTCGAGGGCCATGACTATGTTTTCGCCCGTTTTGGGTGCTGTTTCGAGGAAGTGTTTTTCCATCTTCGACAGCGTCTACGGGTTTCGGCGATGCCGAGCTTCTGTTGCGCGTATGGATGCAACAACCGATGAGGCAGTGGGAAACGATTTTTTGTAATTCCGTCCGGGAAAAGCAACGCCGCTCGCCGAAAGGTTTGGCTGCATAGAATCGGCCGGGCAAACTTCGATAATGTGCTGGATCCTCGACTTTCTGGGGTGAGTCGCCATTCTTCAGTTGTCAGTCGCGTTTTTTTTCTTCGTGATTTGGTGCGAAGCCCGAGCGATTGCAGTCTTTCTTCGCAGTAAACGCTGTTTGGCATAGTTGTAGATGGACACGTTCGCTCGTAGGATACGAAAGCTGTGCTTCTTGTTGTCTTATGCCCACCGTGCTGGCTCTGCTAGATTCTGCAGGCGCAGCTTTGATGTTGCGCGCATTTCGTGACGTGTCGACGTGGTTGCAGTCAAACTCGTTCGCAGGCTCATCTCGAAAGTTACGCTTCATATTGTTTGAGCCCCCACGTTTACGTTTCTCGCGTTGGAGGTCTAGCTTTCATCTTGCGCACTGCTGCAGGAATTTTTGTCGCAGTTGGACTCCTTCGCTTACGAACCCCATACTAGAGATGCGGTTCTCGCTGTTTCATACCCGCTGTACATGTTGCTCACAATATAGGTCTAGCTTTCATGTTGCGCGCATTGCTGAACGTATTTGTCAGGCAGGGTTCATTCCAAAATCGGGCGTATTTGTGCATAGGCGCAGTAACGCAGCTATCGCTTGAATACTCGATATCTAAACTGTGTAAGAGCTGTGTAAGAGTTAGATCACAGATTGCAGGGAAATTGTACCATGTCAGCAGTGAATGCCGCCTTCGAGCAATGTTTGGCAATGTGTCTAGTACGCCGAGGCATTTCCACATCTCCTCAAATCGCAAGAGCAGTAGCCGGGTAGCTTGCGGCTTGTTGCTAAAGAGTGTTCTAGGTGGGCACTTTGTAGCGGCGGGGTAACATATATGATTCTTCAGTGAACTGTGAGCATGGCATGGAATGTGAGCATGGCTCTTCTCTCTGTAAGTGATGTTTCGCTTGCTTCTATACATGCGGACTGTTTATGCGTGACGTCCTGTATGCACCAGAAGAAAGACGCAAACCTAAAATATGTATTGGATCGAGTCGTTTTATGTACGATGGTCTCGTTGACTCATAAGCTCTACTTCCCTAATCTGATGTAGAGTGTACTACAGAGCGATAAATTTGTAAAAGACAGGTCCTATCGCAACCCAAGTGTTTTCTTGAGAGTACATTTAGTATTTTAAGGTGTCGGGAAGCTTTCTTTCTGAGTGCGTTTAAGTGTGGCAGGAATGTGAGTTTTTGTGAAACGTTATTCATAAAAAGGTGTGCACATCTTTTACTTGTAGTGTGACTTATTTAGACAAACAGTGGGATCAGTGTGCAGACCTATTCATTTTTGGAATTCATTTTTATAATAAAGAGTGCTGTGATTATTACACTCCCCTGAGGTACTCCATTTTCCTGAGTGAAGTTTCTCAAGAGGGTTGAGGATAGGCATACGTGAAGAGAACGTTTGGAAAGGAAGTCATTCAGGCAGTTCGACATCCTACCACTTATACTTAGGTGCTCAGGTCGTGGAGGATCCCAAACCTCCAGCTTGTATCGTATACTTTCTTTATATAAAAGAAGACTGCAAGACACTGTTTGCGTATAAAAGCTACTGGGATAATATTTTCGAGGCGAACTAAATCGTCTGTTGTTGAGCACGCTTTTTTAAAAGCACATTGATAAACATCAAGAAGTTCGCAGGTTTCAAGGACCAATGTTAGTCTTATATTCAGGACACTTTCAATTGATTTGGTGAGGCAACTTGTAAGTGTTATTGACCTATAGCTATTAGGAGAAGTTGGTGGCTTTCCAGGTTTCAGGAAAAGCACAATCACTACTGTTTTCCACGCCTGAGGTATTTTTCCATGTATGAATATTTTGTTAAAGAAATTCAAGAGTGCCTCTATGGAAGGCTGAGAAAGGCGGGCAAGCATTTCATAGTGTATCTGATCCGGTCCTGAGCAGTTTTTTTTTCTACAGACAGTACTCTATTTCTTGGAGAGTAATTAGATTGTTGTAATGTTCCTTTCCAACTAAACTTATAGGAAGTCTTTGTTTTTCGGCTATATGTTTGTGTTTTAAAAACGACTGCGTATAGTGTGATGAATTGGAAACTGCAGCTAAGTGTTCCCACAGAATGTCTGCCCGTTACCTTATGCTTGTTTGCGGGCCAGATATTGTAAGAACAGGAATTGTGAACGGTGAGCAGTTTTCATTTAATTTATGAACCTGCTTCCACATTTTTTTAGATGTGATTTGACTGTTTATAGATGAAACATAACTCTGCCATGAGGTTTTCTCGGCACTACGACGGACGCACCGAGATTTAGCTCTTGCCTTTTAAAATTTACTAGTCTCTCCTGAGTCGGGTACCTGCGAAATTTGCCCCAAGCTCTGTTTTGTTGTTTTCTTGCTTCCCTGCAGTCTTTTCTCCACCGCACTTTGTGGCTTTATCGCGCCACTCCTAAAGCCTGTGGAATATCTAAGTGTGCAGTCGTTTGGTACAATTTGGGCACGTGAGCATTGCAAGAAGCATGGATTATGATTTCCGCTTTGCTCCGATGCAGGTTACGCTGACGCTTTTCTTCACCTGGCTGATACCGATATCACGATCCCCCTCATGCCCTGCAGCTCAGATGCGACTAACGTCACTGTCTGACAGTGGCCCCGTGAACTTATCTATGATCCCTGCGCACCCGATGGAATCAGTCACCTTCGGCTAATTTAATTTAAGCGAATTCTAATTCTAATTATCTGCAGCTACTTAATACTAACAAAGAATTTTCAGCAGACTCTTGATTGTTCCATTCTACCAGCACAATCGAAAGTCGGAAAGGTGGTTCAATTATACAAATCAGGAAATGGAACAAATTATCGCCACATATCGCTCACTGAAACTTGTGGCAAAGTATTAGAACATATCTTCAGTAACGTTGTGAACCTTTTCGAGTCTACTTCGTTTTTACACCCGCAAAGCATGGCTTTCGAAGGTCATTTTCTTGTGAAACCCAACTTGTCAGCTTCACTATCAAACTTCATATTTTAGATCGCGCTTCAGAAGCTGAGTGCGTTTTCCTTGGTTACTCTAAAGCATTTGACAAGGTATGTCACCGCTTATTGTTTTTAAAGCTAACCCAACTCTATATCGACTACAACGTTCTGAAATGGATTGAATACTTTCTTCTTAACCGATGGCAGTTTGTTTCCGCTAATAATTTTAACTCACCTTTCACCGAAGTTTATTCAGGCGTGCCAAAAAGGTTAGTGCTTGGACCCCTTTTATTTCTTATTTGCATCAATGATCTCCCTTCCATTGTATCATCTTGCGTTCTGTTGTTTGCTGACGACTCCGTTTTTTTTTCGGAAAATAAAATTTCCCAACGATGCTAACCTTCAGCGTGATCTCTCTAATACTGCTCTTTGGTGTAATGATTGGCTTATGAAACTTAATACTAACAAGTGCGAAATTATGCGAACATCAAGAAGTGCCAACACTCCACCTGTGTACTACCTAAACAACGTTCCCTAAGGAGCGGTTACTTCATATAAATACCTGGGTGTTCATATTTCTGCTGACCTTAACTGGACGTGCCTTATTGAATACATTACTAATGAAGATAACCGCATGTTGGGCTATGTGCGCGGTAACTTTTCCAAAACTCTATCTTACTTGAAAGTATTGCTTTATAAAGCCCTAATACGTTCGAATCTGAAATACGCCACCGTCATATGGGATCCCCATCATGAAAAACTGATTACTTTGCTTGAGCTGGTTCAAAATAACGCTGCTCGTTTTATCCTGTCCAACTTTAACCGTACCGCACGAGTAACAAGCATGAAACCTAATCTTTCTTTACCTCTCTTAGCATCTCTCCGGCAGACAATTCATTCCAGCCTTTTTCATAAGCTGTACCACCATCCCATGCTACGCGATGCCCTCATTTCGTCTCCCAGATACGTGTCAAACCGCATTAATCACCGTCACAAAGTAGGCATTGAGACATAAAACACTGTAACGGCATTTCAGTCTTTCTTGCCTCGTACATCACGTGAATTGAACCGCCTTCCCGCAGATATCGTCGACATAAGTGATAAGCAGCATTTTCGTTTTGCACTAGCTAACATTTATAACAGGAGGATGATCATACTTTATTTTGTAATATGCATTGAATCTGTTTATTTTTTTTTGGAGCCACTCACCTCTTTAATGCCTTTGGCCCGGGGGTTCAATAAATGAAATAAAATGAAATTTGTGAACTTTTGTTTTATCTCCTCGATGTTGAGATTTTCTAAACCAATTTACCCCGCAGGGGGGCGCCTGCAGCTTGCAGGCGTCGCGACGGTGAGTGGCGTCACCGCGGGTTCCCGAGCATCCGCAGGGACATCCCCGCAAGGGGATGATGGTGAACTGTGCATCACCACGGACCCGAGCACCCGCGCCTCGCCGTGCGTGGCATCGCCGTGTCCGGGGAAAAGGGGATCCTGGTGGTTGAGCCGATGCCGAGCGTTTGGACCCTTAAGGCCCCTTGGCAGAGGCAACACACCACTTTGGCCCCAGCTTCCTGCAGACGGCACCTCCGGCCTGACCCGACCGGGGGGAATCGGCAGTCGCCTTTTCCTATCCTCCTCTCCATCTTTCACTTTCCTATCTCTGTCTCACAACACTTCTATATCCTACTCACTTCTTGGTTTTTCCTGTTTTCCTGGCGGCGAGGGTTAACCTTGTGTGACCAACTACCATGAGTTGAGTCATATTTGGTTATAGTTAAGGTGTACAGCTGGCGTGGGCAGGACTTGCTTTCAAGTTCCTGTCCCGTCCCCTTGTTGGACTCCGTGGTGGGTGGCTGGCACCATGACCGAAAAACTAAATTTTTTCATGGCTCCACCCTTATCCAAACCTGATCGCTCTCTAAAAAGAGGGCGGAACGAAGCAGCTGATTTTTTCTCTAAAAAGAGACAAACATTTTCAAAGTTCCACGTAATCCACAGTGAAAGTGACAGAATACAGGCAAGAATAATATCCCCATTCTTTGTGTCAAAATGCTTAACCGATACCTTGGGCCCTGGCTACAAGGTCTCAAAAATGTCCAGCGGCGACTTACTTCTTGAGCTGCGCGACAGCATCCAGTGTTCAAAACTCTCCAACATTGCGTCTATAGGGGACATCTCTGTCTCTGTAACCCCCCACCGATCTCTAAACACAGTCCGAGGTGTAATCTCGGAATCAGACTTTATCCATATCACAGAAGCTGAAATGCTTGAAGGGCTTACCGACCAGAATGTAATCGATGTTCACCGAATCAAGATCCGCAGGGATAACAAAGAAATAGATACCAAACACATGGTCCTCACATTTAATACCAGTACCTTGCCCGAAACGATCGAAGTTGGATACTTGAAAGTCAACGTCAGACATTATATACCCAATCCCCGCCGATGTTTCAACTGTCAAAAGTTTGGCCACGGCTCACAAAGTTGCCGCGGCCGCAAAACCTGCGCGAAATGCGCTTCGAAAGACCAGCATTCTGAGGAATGTGACGCAGCACTGCGCTGCGCAAACTGCGAAGGAGACCATGCAGCGTACTCCAGGGCATGTCCGTCCTGGAAAAAAGAAAAGGAAATAATTACCATAAAGACAAAAGAAAACATTTCATTCAAAGAAGCAAGGAGGCGTTTTGCGCTTACGAACACATTCTCTTTCACAGCAAAACCCAACTTCGCTGATGTGGTGCGCGGGGGCGTAGCACCACACAGCTCTACGGCACCTGCCGAGGCTGCTTTCACAGAGCCAGTGGCAGGGCCATCCACGCCCCAGGCAGGGACACCGAAGGCTGCTCTGCCACCCTCAAAGCAGGGAGCGCCGGTCCATGGGTCGGCATCCCGCAGGACCTCCCCCCGTCGGGAGAGGCCTGAAACTAACACAACCGCGGGCCCTCCGCGGTTCTCCAGCACCTCGGTTGAGGTGATGGATACAGCACCCACTCCGCCTCCACTACAGAGGCGGAACAGCTCTCTTGAGCGGAAGAAAGACAGGCCCCTCATAACGGGCCCACCACATAAGTAAATCTCCTTTCATTTTCTCTCAAAAACACAAGCATGGCTTTTTTAATTCAATGGAATTGCAGAGGACTTATGCGGAATTATAGTGACATAACACATATTTTAGGGTCAATGTTACCCATAGTTTTATGTCTTCAGGAGGCCAATCCTGGTCCACAACATGTACATATCCTGAAGCATTATCAAACTTTTAGACGCGATCGCGAGCAGGCAAATCGACTCTCAGGAGGCGTCGCAATTGTCGTCCAAAGCGGCGTCCCTGCTCGAGAAATCAAGCTCAATACAAAACTTGAGGCGGTTGCAGTCAGCATCGTCAGCTATAAAACACTAACAATCTGTTCCGTATACATTCCTCCACATTTTACATTAATAGTCCATGATCTAGAAGAATTGATAGATGAACTTCCAGAGCCATATCTGGTAGTTGGGGATTTTAACGCTCACTCCCCTTTTTGGGGAAGCGAGCGCTGCGACTCTAGGGAGCAAACAATCGAAGATTTTATCCTCTCAAATAACATCTGCCTTTTAAATACAGGAAAAGCAACTTATTGTTGCCCAAGCTCGGCAAAAATGAGCTTTCTCGATTTAGCTTTCGCATCACCATCGCTTTTTAACGCTTTTAAATGGGATGTTTTAAATGACCCCCTGGGAAGTGATCACCTACCTATTATCATCAGCCTCTCATCGTCTACTGCAGTCATCCCCACAAGACCACGGCGCTGGAAACTTCACCTCGCCGACTGGTCACTTTTTACAGCAAGTGCCACACTAGAAAAAGAATTTTGTGAAGATCTCAGCATAGACGAAATTAATGGAAAATTTACTACATGCTTAATATCGGCCGCTACACTAGCCATACCACAAACAACAGGACTCGTACACAAAAAACATAAAGTATGGTGGACACAAGAATGCACATTGGCAAAAAAACAACAAAATAAAGCTTGGGGCTCTCTGCGTCGGTATCCCACAGCGGAGAACTTGATTGCCTTTAAGAGGGCCAAGGCCAGAGCGCGATTCGTTCGGAGAAATGCCGAGAAATCCTCATGGCAGAAATATGTGTCCTCTATAAGCAGCTCAATAACCTCAAAAAAAATGTGGGAAAAAGTTCGAAGATTCAGTAGTGACCATACCCCTTTCACACTTCCTCTGTTGACTACATCCGGGACACAAACATCATTAGAAGAACAGGCCAACATACTAGGTGAGCATTTTGCTGAAGTTTCCAGTTCGTCCAATTACACAAACACGTTCCAGAAGTACAAAGCAATAGCAGAAAAACAAAAACTTCCATTTGCAGCAGGTATGAACGAGGACTACAATCAACCCATCACACTCCAGGAATTAATTAAGGCATTATCTTCTGGTAAAAAGACAGCAACAGGCCCAGATAATGTGCATTACGCTATGCTTGCCCATCTCTCTGAGGCTGCCGTGCAGGCATTGTTGAACTTCTTTAACAAAATATGGATGACTGGCAGAATACCTGAGGAGTGGAAGAAAGCAATAATAGTACCTTTTCTGAAACCCGGAAAACAACCAACAAGTCCTAACAATTACAGACCGATAGCCCTCACCAGCTGCATCTCTAAATCTTTCGAAAGCATAGTAAACATTAGACTGACCTTCACACTTGAATCTCGTCGACTCTTAGATTTACATCAATGTGGATTTAAGAAAACATGCTCGACCACTGATCACCTTGTCCGCCTAGAAAACACCATCCGAGAGGCGTTCATCCACAAACAGCACTGTATCGGTGTCTTCTTCGATTTGGAGAAGGCATATGATACTGCGTGGAAGTTCGGCATCCTCCATGACCTAGCAGATCTAGGGATCCGCGGCAGGATGCTGAACTGCTTGAACGACTTCCTGACTAACCGCACATTCAGAGTCCGTCTGGGAGCAACTCTATCAACGACATTCACCCAAGAGAATGGCGTACCCCAGGGATGCATTTTAAGTACGACACTCTTTATAGTAAAAATGAATTCTTTGGCCAAAGTAATACCTAAGTCCGTAATGTATTCAGTTTATGTAGATGACATACAGATAGCATACACTTCATCCAACATACTGTCCTGCGAGAGACAAATACAAATCACACTAAATAAACTGTCTGCTTGGGCAGAGAAAAATGGATTCAAGTTCTCCCCTGAGAAAACAATAGCTGTTTTATTCTCATTACGACGAGGCCTACAGGTCGATCCCAATCTGTGCTTGAATCAAACCACACTGCCAGTCAAACAGGAACATAAATTTTTAGGCGTCACTTTTGACAAGAAACTTACATTTCTGTCACACATTAACAACCTGAAAAAGAAAGCATCCCAAGCCCTCAATGTATTAAACGTACTCTCGCGAAAACAGTGGGGGTCCGATAGAGCATGCCTATTGCAAATATATCGCTCTTTGGTGCGCTCCAAGCTGGACTACGGGTGTGTGGTATATGGTTCGGCAAGAGCATCCTACTTGAAACGACTGGACCCTGTTCTTAATCTTGGTTTGCGCCTATCAACTGGAGCTTATAGAACATCCCCGGTAAAGAGTCTTTACGTTGAAGCTAATGAGCCCACACTAGAGGATAGAAGAGTCACACTAACATGCACATACATCCTAAAAACCCGTTCTCTCCCTAAACATCTCTGCTATCCCATTGTTACCAAGTGCCCATCTAGAAGATTATTCAATAATAAACCACATTTTATCAGGCCACTAAAAATGCGCTTTGAAGATAAATGTGAAGACTTAGCAGTGCTGGACGCCCTACCTAATATTGCACAAAGACATGAATATCTACCACCATGGTACAGCCTTCCTTCAGTGTGTGACTTCACATTGACACACGTAAACAAAGAGAAAATACCACACGAGCACATACTACAAGAGTTCTTTGCATTACAAGAAAAATATTACACTTACACCGAATTTTACACTGATGGCTCAAAAACAGAAAGTCATGTCGGAAGTGCAGTAATTCAAGGAACAAAAGAAAAAATGATACGATTGCCACAGTATGCATCGGTATTTACTGCGGAGTGTTATGCCATCTTTGTAGCTGTAGAACAAATAGTAAAACAAAACATAAAAAATAGCATCATTTACACCGATTCACTGAGTATGCTAAAAGCGCTGCATTCTACAAACGCTGCTGAACCCATAATAGGAAAAATCATACATAACATAGTTAAAATTACAAAGCAAAAACATAACATCATATTCTGCTGGGTCCCTAGCCATGTTGGAATTTTAGGAAATGAGAGAGCAGATGCTTGCGCAGCACAAGCTAGAATTGGCCATATAAAACAAGTTAACATACCACAGAGGGATTTTTCTAAATTACTGCACAGTAAACTCAGGAATAAGTGGCATATTGCATGGGACGAACAAACAAACAACAAACTACATTCTATAAAACCTGTTTTGGGAGAATGGAGATCATGTACACATCAGGAGCGTTTCATAGAAGTTATTTTGTGTCGACTACGCATTGGACACACACACCTTACTCACAACTTCTTACTGACAAAAAAAGGCAAACCTCTCAGCGAAATGTGTGGCGATGAACTCACGGTAAACCACATTTTAATTGTATGCAAAAAACTGGAACAACTGAGGAAAAAATATTTCACAACATTGTACAATGATTACATCCCACTACACCCCATGTTACTTTTAGGAGATCAAGCACTGGTTGATTTTTCCAGCATTTTTAAATTTCTCAGAGAAGCCAATGTTTTATACAAACTTTAGATATAAAAAGCGTAACCTTTAACAAAAGCTCTAACCGTGTGTTTGGCGCATCATAGCCTCAGTTGCTTTTGCGCCATTAAAATCAATATAACTAACTAACTAATCTAAACCAATTTTTTTCTAATGTGACTTTTGCTGTAAAAGGTTGACGTAAAAGCTGTCGTAAAAGCGGCCGTAAAGTTGCTGTAAAGGCTGCTGCATGGAGCTTCCAACGTCACGGCTTTGTTGGGATGATTACGGGTGGAGACGTTAAAGTGATTAGTACAGGGAGGTGATCTCTCCCATTAGAGTTGTCGGTGACATCCCGTATGAAATCGTTAAAAACCGGCGGTGAATTAAAAGACAAATCTGAACCGCTTATTAGCCCTGAAGTTGGAGAGTAGTATGTGGCATTGTTCATATTTAAAAAACAAAACAAAATATTTGTGAGGATGATATCTTCGATAATTCTTCCTCTATAGTCGCAGCGTTCACTTCCCCAAAATGGGGAATGAGCTTTAATATCCCCAACTAACAAATATGGCTCTGGAAGTCCATCGATCAGGTCTTGCAGATCATGGGCCGTTGAGGTTAAATGAGGAGGAACAGAACAGATTGTTATCCTTTTATAGCTGACGATGCTGACCGAAACCGCTTCTAGTTTTGTTTTGAGTTTGATTTCTTGAGCATGGACGCCGCTTTGAACGACAGTCGCGACGCCTCCCGAGAGTCTGTTCGGATGTTCGGAATCGCGTATAAAAGTTTTATGCTTCAGGATATTCTCATGTTGTGGACCAAGACTGGTTTCCTGGAGACATAAAGCTACGGGCAACATTGACCCTGAAATATGTGTAATGTCACTGTAATTTCTCAGCAGTCTTCTACAGTTCCATTGAATTAGAAAAGTCATCTTTATGTACATGGGTGGGAATAAAGGGTGGTTTTGTTATGTTCTGAGCCCGTTGTGAGGGCTGTGTCTTTTATTCGCTCAACAGAGCTGATCCGCCGCTGGAAAGCGGGCGGACTGGAGGAACACGCAGAAGCCGTGGGTATGTGCATTTCAGGCCTCCCCGACGTGGGGAAAAGGACCGCTGCTCATTGCTTTGGCAATGGCAGCGCAGCTTTCGCTGATCCAGCCTGGGGCGTGGCTGGCCCTGCCATATGGTCGATGAAAGTGGCCTCGACAGGTGCTGAAGTGCTGCGTGGGGTTCCGCCCTTGCGCACCACATCAGCGAAGTTGGGGTTTTCTATGAAGGAGAATAAGTTGGTAAGCGCAAAACGCATTCTCGCTTCTTTAAATAAAATGTTTTCCTTCGTATTTATGGTGATTATATTTTTTTTCTATGATGGACACGCACTGGAGTATGCAACATTGTCTCCTTCACAGTTTGCGCAGAGCGGAGCTGTGTCACATTCATCTGAATGGTGATCCTTCGAAGCAAATTTGGCGCAAGTTTTGCGACTGAGGCAACTCCGTGAGCCGTGGCCGAACCTTTGACAGTTGAAACATCTTCGAGGGTTGGGCATGTATGGTGAATGAAACGAACTGAAAATGAAAAAAATGCTTGGTAAATGCATCTTTGATCCCAGCTTGTACAAAAGAAATATACTTTATGGCGGTGCTTTCTTTGGGTAAAGATGCCGTTGCGCCATTAAAATTAAACACCATCACCATCAGAAGCATTCAAAAGCATAACACTAATGGGCTGCATATGCATTCCGCGCACCGTGTGTTCTGTGCACGTAGTTCTACATGTGATTTTTAATAATAATAATAATTGGTTTTTTGGGGAAAGGAAATGGCGCAGTATCTGTCTCATATATAGTTGGACACCTGAACCGCGCCGTAAGGGAAGGGATAAAGGTGGGAGTGAAAGGAAGGAAGAGGTGCCGTAGTGGAGGGCTCCGGAATAATTTCGACCACCTGGGGATCTCTAACGTGCACTGACATCGCACAGCACACGGGCGCCTTAGCGTTTCTCCTCCATAAAAACGCAGCCGCCGCGGTCGGGTTCGAACCCGGGCCTTTCTTGTCTCATGAGTGTCCGCAGCACATGTCAATGGGGAGTAGCTGCGATTTATCTTTCTAACCATCTGCAACATTCGTTTTGATGTGGTCGAGCTATTTATACACTACATGTGCCTTGCCATGAAGCTCTTTCGTCATTGCTGCGAATATATCGGACTTTTGTTTTAAATTTTGTTCTGAAGCAAACGTGCTTCAGCCCTGCTTCATAGTTAACATTTCCAACTTTTCATTTCATAGCACATCATAGCAACAATTTTGAGCATAGGTTATTGACAGTTTTGTCTCTTTTTCAGAATGGGATACACACAGCAGAGATTTATTTAGAGCAGGAACCTTTCATGGCAGTCCACCCTGAGTCGTAGTGTAAATGAAGCCTGTTGTAGTTGTCCGTTCTTTGCTTGGCTTGCCATGGCGCCCCAGGGGATCGCCGCAATGCTTTACCAACCGACAAGCGAATAGAAGGAGAAGAGAGAAAACAGAAGAAAGGAGAGAAAGAAAACGAAGCGGGGAGAAGGACGAAAGAAAACGAAAAATGGTGGTCCTCACATTAGTGCTCGAAGCTCTCTCGAAATGTTTAATTCAGCCGTACCATAGTTTAGAGAATTCTTATTCAGCTGAACAAATCTTTACTCACCTCCTAAATGAGCGGCTTCTGTGGTTCACTAGCTAACACAGCGACATTACTATTTAGGACAGCTTCGTAGCATATGCTTAGATTGCACCGCTTCTTTCCTTAGTGTCAGCGGTGGACTCCCTCTGTTGGCTTTCTCTCTGCTTGTCGTGCCGTGCGTTTTGCGCTGTAGAACTTTGCACGGTTTTATAATTTCCCTTTTTTAGTCTCGTGTGCAGTTTAGAAAGCAAAAATAAAAATAATTATGTGCTAATCCTTGGAGTGGCTACCTCAGAAATTCCAGCACCGAAAACCAAGTGACAAAATATTGCAACCGCTTTTTTCGCAGGCTCAAAATTGTGCGAAATGCTTTATGGTGGGAGAGAAATGCATGCTATCCGTCCATCGACCTCGTGAGTCGCAGAGAGCAATGCGCGGCTTGTGAGGCTATATTCTGAAACTAACTGGTAGTTTATTCCTATCGAAATCTCTCCCATACCACCTAGCTTGCCGAAAAGAAAAAAAAATTGCTTGGCAAATTGGTACGTAGCTTGGTCCCGCTATTTGAGATTTTTTGTGGGCAACGTCTCGCCCGTGTAACCTTGAAAAGAGAAGGGTGAGTTTGTGGAGACTGATCAAAACACTCTTAACATCTTTTTGGTTGTGGCTCTCCTCTCTTTTGGCGCTAACATCGGAACACATACCTCGAAACCATATTGCGAGTATGTGCAGAGTTATACCATCGCAAAAATGACTGTAATTTATAACTTCGAATTTATTTTCAAGTATTTTTGTTTTCAATTTTACTGAAGTATAGTTCTCAAACACGCTAACCATCGCCAGCATTTCCCAAGTTCCTGATCTATCTATGCTGGGACCGTTCGCCTTAATTGACACATATCCGACCGGCCTGGTTCTCTCCTTTGCTGTGATTGAGCAGAGTTGGCCTAACTGCCGAAATGCACGGAAAGTCTCTCGTTAAATACGCGAAAGGCGTAATTGAGACCAGGAATTTTATCTCTTGTCTGGGATGGCGCCATACCCTGGCTAATCCCTCGCAGTGGGCATGTGCCATCTGTACAAAGTCATCAGCAACTATTAATAGCTTTCAGGACAGGATTGGACAAGTCAAGCGATCAGACATGTGATCTTAGGAACGAGCCTT